>NC_069503.1:172843439-172940939 GCF_027579735.1 Bombina bombina | reverse complement strand
TATTTGAAAAGAATTTTCAGTAATAAGCAAAATGATTTACATAGCCGGTCAGACTTATTGTATAGTGTTGTATAGTAATGTATCACTGTGTGTGTTGCACAGCTCAGCGTGTCAGACTTAATGTATAGTTTTGTATTATAATCAATCACTTATTGAGCTTTATTTGAATAAACCTTTGACGCTGTACCTGAAGACGTCCTGCTGATGATTTTAAAATAAATGCTTATTTTTATTAGAATCCTGTGCGTATGCTTTAATTTGCGCCTCTAAATTGTGTTGACGCTACCACACTATTGTAGGCTTTTGTTTTGGAGGTGAGAAAGGCTGGAGGATTCAGATCAACAGAGGACGTGGACAGCTTTCATCCCTTAAAGTGACACAGCGCCGCCAACTCTGCCACATATTTATTGTATAGTGTTGTATGGTAATCAATCACTGTCTTTGGTGCGCAGCTCAGCGCGTCAGACTTATTGTATAGTGTTGTTTGGTAATCAATCACTGTGTATGTGCACAGCTCAATGTGTCACTTATTGTATAGTGTTGTATAGTAATCAATCACTGTGTGTGGTGCACAGCTCAGCTTGTCTGACTTATTGTATAGGGTTGTATAGTAACCAATAACTGTGTGTGGTGCACATCTCAGCGTGTCAGCCTTTTTGTATAGTGTTGCATAGCAATCAATCACTGTGCGTTGTGCACAGCTCAGTGCTCAGATTTATTGTATAGTGTTATATGGTAATCACTGTGTGTATGTGCAAAGCTCAGCGTGTCAGACTTATTGTATAGTGTTGTATAGTAATCAATCACTGTGTGTGGTGCACAGCTTAGCGTGTCAGACTTAATGTATAGTGTTGTATAGTAATCAATCTCTTATTGAGCTTTATTTGAATAAACCTTTGAAGCTGTACCTGAAGACGTCCTGCTGATGATTTTAAAATAAATGCTTATTTTTATTTGAATACTGTGCGTATGCTTTAATTTGCGTGTCAGCCTTATTGTATAGTGTTGCATAGCAATCAATCACTGTGTGTGGTGCACAGCTCAATGTTTAGATATTGGGGGGTAGTTATCAACGCATCTACTTTACCTGCCTTCGCCGGTTCAATACGCCCGCCTTAGCTCGCCTACCATCGCCGCCGCGGACCTGCAAAATTTCGCCTAAGTTATCAATAAAGCTGTCAAAAAGCCGCGCACCAAGTACGGGGCGATGAGCAGCGGACTGTGAGAGTTATCACTCATCTGATCTCGCTGCTCTTCGGCTTTTTGACAGCTTTATTGCTAGCCTGTCAGTAAGCACCCACACTAACTACACTGTTCTACCCCCTATACCGGCGCCCCCGGAGCCCCCTGCAACTCAATAAAGTTATTAACCCCTAAACCGCCGCTCCTAGACCCCGCCGCAACTCTTATAAATGTATTAACCCCTAAACCGCCGCTCCCGGATACCGCCGCCACCTACATTATACCTAGTAACCTCTATGCCCCCTATACCGTCGCCACCTATAATAAAGTTATTAACCCCTATCCTGATGATCCCGGACCTCGCCGCAACAAAATAAATAGGGATGCACCGAAATTTCGGCCGCAGAAAGTTTCAGCCGAAAATGGCATTTTTTGTTATTTCGGTTTTCGGGTTTTTTGCCTTTTATTTTCGGTAAAATTGTTGTGTAGCATATTTCAAATTTGATGCCAGCCTAGAGCTGCTGTTTGAGTTTATTACTTGACTTACAGTTTTGCACATAATAATAGTTTTCTAGGACTATACTTTATTTTGATAATTGGCAACAAAACAAAAATGGATAAATCTGATTCTGTTACACAGAACTAAATAAAGAATAATAGGGCCGCCGAAAATGTGCAATTCCAATTTCGGCACAAAGAGGACCAAAATGGCTAAAAATGTACAGCCCTCCCCTGTTCTATTGAGTTACATGTCTATCCTTAGAATAAGGTGAGCAGCACAGCACTGGCATGGTACACAGAGCACACACATAAGTACCATGACATTTTTTTTTTAGAAGGAAACCAAAGTTCTGAATAGTGAATACAGTAATCAAAGGAGGATTAGTAACATGTTTATAAACACTTGATATTATCAGACACAGCCCTAAGCACACACAGTGAATATCTATAAGCCTTATATACAGTGCTCATACATCAGCCTCTTGTGCATAGACATTCTATTCGCCTGAGGCAAATATGCGTGCACACTATATATGAAAAAGCCCCAAGGTCGCACACAGTTGGTATAAATTAGCACCCACCAGACAGTGTATACAAAAAAGCACATTAACTTTCTATAGCCACCTTGCACGTAAGGTTGTAGCTAAGTCCGGTGGTACTGGTGATAGGCAGACTCCATTTGGGGCTCCGGACATATAATCTGGCGGGTCAGTGTGAGACCCAAACCAGGAACTAGGCGGAGATGCGATGATTAACGAACGCCCATCGCAAGGATAACTACACCAAAAAACAAAACCATGTCCACCTTGTATTGTTGTCTGGCTATAACCACGCTCTCTCTTATAGAGCTCCAGTTTCACTGCAGATCCCTCCCTACGGTACAAGTGACCACGTCCATTTTTTGGAGCTTTCCCGCCTACAAGCTCTCTCAGCTACACACACACTGTATTTAAAAAAGAAAAATTTCGGTTTCGTTTCGGTTTTCGGCCAGGGGCATCCTGGATTTTCGGTATCGGTTTCGGTCCAGAATTTTCATTTCGGTGAATCCCTAAAAATAAATAGTTTAACCCCTAAACCGCCGCTCCCGGACCCCGCTGCAACCTATATTAAATTTATTAACCCCTAATCTGCCCCCCCCTACACCGTCGCCACCTATAATAAATTTATTAACCCCTATCCTGCCCCCCTACACCGCCGCCACTGTAATAAAATTATTAACCCCTAAACCTAAGTCTAACCCTAACCCTAACACCCCCCTAACTTAAATATTAATTAAATAAATCTAAATAATAAATTTCTCTTATTAAATAAATTAATCCTATTTAAAACTAAATACTTACCTTTAAAATAAACCCTAATATAGCTACAATATAAATAATAATTATATTGTAGCTATCTTAGGATTTATTTTTATTTTACAGGCATCTTTCAATTTATTTTAACTAGGTACAACAGCTATTAAATAGTTATTAACTATTGTAGCTATATTAGGGTTTATTTTAAAGGTAAGTATTTAGTTTTAAATAGGATTAATTTATTTAATAAGAGAAATATTATTTAGATTTATTTAATTAATATTTAAGTTAGGGGGGTGTTAGGGTTAGGGTTAGACTTAGGTCTAGGGGTTAATAATTTTATTACAGTGGCGGCCGTGTAGGGGGGGCAGGATAGGGGTTAATAAACTTATTATAGGTGGCGATGGTGTAGGGGGGGCAGATTAGGGGTTAATAAGTTTAATATAGGTTGCGGTGGGGTCCGGGAGCGGCGGTTTAGGGGTTAAACTATTTATTTAGTTGCGGCGAGGTCCGGGATCGGCAGGATAGGGGTTAATAACTTTATTATAGAGGGCGACGGTATAGGGGGGGCAGGATAGGGGTTAATAGGTATAATGTAGGTGGCGGCAGGGTCCGGGAGCGGCGGTTTAGGGGTTAATACATATATTATAGTTGCGGCGGGGACCGGGAGCGGCGGTTTAGGGGTTAACATATTTATTATAGCTTGCGGTGGGCTCCGGGAGCGGCGGTTTTCTTTAAGTATACAAATATTCATTGTGCATATGTGTGTAAATTCAGGAATTCAAGAAAATATAAAAAAACAAGGACATTAATTGGCAAAAACTTACTTTAATGCCCAGAGTTTAAGTTCATTTGTATGGCTGTGTTAGGAACCCAGGTTTTGGAAGAGACCTTGACGTGGTACCTGGGTTTGTCCCATTTGGCCAGATGCGGTAACTAACTCTTCCAGTTTTGCTTTAAATCTTAGCTGATAACTTGCAAGTGCTGTACTTTCTCTATGTGTTGTATTAATTTATTTTGTAATTTTCCATATGGGCCTTGCACCCAGACTTGTCTGGGATTAACTGCCTGGGACTCTGGGGACAGCACAGCTTCCTGAGAGTGCTATTGAGCTCCCAGGGCTGAGCATGTTGCAGGGTCATAGGATGTGTGTACCCTGTCCAGATGCAGTAACTAACTCTTCAAGTTTTGCTTTTAAGCTTAGCTGAGAGCTTGCAAGTGAGTTCTGGACTTTATCTGTGTGTTGTGTATATATATATATATATATAAAGCATTTAGGAGAGAGGTTGCAGATGACCTAACTTAACGCCAATGAATATGTAAACCTTCTAGATAGACCTCACAGGCCACTCTTGGACCTGACCTGAGTTGTTAATGGGAGCCATAGAAGGTGTCACAATATAAAAAGACCACTTTTGGGTCTCTTATGAGTAACCTCTTTTTAACAGGGTTAGTAAGAAGTACTATGTGATAAAGTAATAGTCATAACAATGAAAACTGGGTACTAAAATATAACTGGAATAGTAGACATTAATGGACTGTGCGGCAATAAAGGGAGCTAGCAATAGTATTTCTAATCTTCTGAAGTGTACCCTGCTACTACTCATAGGTAATTTACTTTGTTCTGCTAAATGGCACAAGAACATATATCTTACTTATTGTTAGCCTTGTCTCAATGCCTGAGCTAGAGAACTATGATAATATATGATACAGAGTGGGGATACATAAATAATGTTTAAATGAGTCACACACTATTTGTTATGAATGGGTACACATTCCTATTATACCAAATATAGTTAAGTCTGGACCTACAAATAAAAATTGGAGGAGTGTGTGTGATAAAGCCTAGGTAGGCCAATATCTCTCTTATTATGTAGGCCAAGTGAATGTGGGTATAATAACCAAGTTTAGATCTATATTACTCTGATGTATAGTGAGAGCTTGTGTTATATAAGGTGCATCCCTTATATAACTAACAAATATCTCTGCCACGGCCGTTGGCTGAGAGATATCAGCTATCATACCATTTGTTGGGCATATTAAATATAGTATACTGAATCATAGAATGTTCTACCAATGTAGATATTAAACTGTGTTAGCAGAGTAGTAATGAAAGTTGCAGCCGTTTGACCTAAACCATATGAGTGAGTGACCCATCCTGATAAAGTATATTTGGGGGGGTTTCCTATGTTATCAGTACTTAAAATATAAACTGGCTTTAACTAGTGAGGAACTATAATCTCCCACAACTAAGCCTCATAGAGCATTTTAAGATTATGGACTTTTTTAGTGGGAATATCTTAGTGGTATAGGTAGTGGAATGTAGATATTTTGCATGGCTCAAGTATATAGCAGTATGATTGGATATTAGGGATGCACAAAGCGGCCTTGCTTCAGTAATGGTATGACAATACCCTTATAATCGAGATAAACTCATAAATATGTGTGAATTAACTTGTTGAAGCTGGTTTACATAGCTATACATATATAGGACACTGCACAATGAAGTTAATATGGCTTAAAGTACACAATATCAGGGAAGCCTTATACGGTGCAAAAAGGATTAAATATATCACAGACAACCAGTCTACAGAACAACAGGGCTAGCTGCATAGGAATCTTAGGGAGTCATAAAGGGGCTAGCTCTATTTCACATGTTGGTCAAGAAACATTTAAATATAACAGTCAGTTATTTCCCACCCCTATAATTATAAGGAATGAGTGGAGTGTATCGAAAGGGAAAGCCCTGTCACTTATAATTATGATATTGGAGAATTAACCTCATCCGGTATTAAACCATTATATACATAACTGTATGGCATAGTATGGTTATAAATGTTAGGTACAAAACCTTGACTTGAAAGTGAATCGTTTGGGTCATATGATTTATAGAACTTTGAGCAATGCTATTACTGATAACCAAGGAACAGTGATGAATAAATAATGGCTTGGGACTTATTAGACCATTTATCAACTACAGTCTAAACAAGTAAAGTTAAAGAAAATATATCAGCTCTTTTGGTGTGATCAAGTTAGCAGATCCCTCTTAAGATATATAATATACTATAGGCAGTTATACGTACATTTAAATTATGCCCTGTATCATCTATAGGAACATGCTTTTAGATAGTAATTTTTTTTTATGTTTCAAACACAAAACCAAAGCTATATGTACGAATAGGGCAGTATATATGTTTTCAGAATATAGGGTTGGTAGGTAAAAGATGAGACTACAGTATATCTAACATTTAGCTTGTCAATATAATATTGTCCACCTATGTTTTAGGCATCGTAGTTGAAATAACCACTGTTCTCCTAGTAGTCAGACTTGGAGGTCATTATCTGAGCGGCCAAAATTAAACTATAGATAGCCTGGTAGGGAACATTTTGTGGGACTAAGAGGCCTATTTATCAAGTCGTCAACCACAAATACGCTGGAATTCCACAGCGTAATTGTGGCGAGCCTGATTCACCCTATTTATCAAAGCCTACAGACCTGCAAAAGTTGAAATCTGTGACGTAACATTCGATCCGCCGGTCTCAGTCTGACACAGATCGATGAATACATCATTACAGATGTTCCAAATACAAATTAAGCACTATCTGACAACTTTTGAAAGTTATCAAACTTCGAACAGGTACACTCGCCACTATTCCGGCCCAGCGTACTTGGTTTTCAATCCGCCACCCTGGAGGCTGCAGATGCCATAGGAATCAATGGGAGTCTGAAAGCAGCGAAAGCTTATGTTCGCTGCTGCCCGATATCCCATTGACTTCTATGGTAGAATAAAAGTTACGTTTACACCTAACACCCTAACATGTACCCCGAGTCTAAACACCCCAAATCTGCCGCCCCGACATCGCCACCACCTACATAATGTTATTAACCCCTATTCCACCACTCCCCGACATTGCCACAACCTAAATAAATGTATTAACCCTATCCCACCGCTCCCGGACCCCACCACAATGAAATAAAGTTATTAACCCCTATTCCGCCATTCCCAGACCCCACCGCAACTAAATAAATATATTAACCCCTATACCGCCACTCCCAGGCCCCTCCGCAACTAAATAAATTTATTAACCCCTAAACCGCCAGCCCCCCACATCGCCATAAACTAAATTAACCTATAAACCCCTAAACCTAACAACCCGCTAACTTTACATTAAATATTAACTCATCCCTATCTTATAATAAATTTAAACTTACCTTTAGAATTAAAATAAACTATATTAAACTATTAATTAACCTACCCTAACTATTATCCTACAATTAAAATAAACTATATTAAACTATTAATTAACCTACCCTAACTATTATACTAAAATTACATAAACTATATTAAACTATTAATTAACCTACCCTGTTGTACTAAAATTACATTAAACTACAAATTAAATTAACTATATTACATATTTAAAAACCTAACCCTATTCAAATTATTTAAATCTACAATAAAAAATTACTAAGTTACAAAAAAATAAACACTAAATTACACAAAATAAAAAATAAATGATCAAATATTTAAACTAATTACACCTAATCTAATAGCCTTATCAAAATAAAAAAGCCCCCCAAAAATAAAAAAAACCCTAGCCTACAATAAACTACCAATGGCCCTTAAAAGGGCCTTTTGCGGGGCATTGCCCCAAAGAAATCAGCTCTTTTACCTGTAAATAAAAATACAAACAACCCCCCAACAGTAAAACCTACCACCCACACAACCAAATCCCCCAAATAAAAACCTAAAAAAACCTAAGCTCCCCATTGCCCTGAAAAGGGCATTTGTATGGGCATTACCCTTAAAAGGGCATTTAGCTCTTTTTCAGCCCAAACCCCTAATCTAAAATTAAAACCCACCCAATAAACCACTTACAGTTTTTGAAGACCCGACATCCATCCTCAATGAAGCGGCAGAAGTCCTCAGCGAAGCCGGCAAAAGTCTTCATCCAAGCGGGCCAAAGTCTTCATCCAATCCGGCAGAAGTCTTCATCCAGACGGCGTCTTCTATCTTCATCTATCCGGCACTGAGCGGCTCCATCTTCAAGACATCCGGCGCAGAGCATCCTCTTCTTCCGACGTCTTCTGAACAATGAAGTTTGGAATAGCCAATAGAATGCAAGCTCAATCCTATTGGCTGATTGGATCAGTCAATAGGTTGAAAGCTCATCTTGGATGACTTCAGTTAAAGGGAAACTTCATTGTTCAGAAGACGTTGAAAGAAGAGGATGCTCCGCTCTGGATGTCTTGAAGATGGAGCCGCTCCGCGCCGGATGGATGAAGATAGAAGATGCCGTCTGGATGAAGACTTCTGCCCGGTTGGATGAAGACTTTGGCCCACTTGGATGAAGACTTCTGCCGGCTTCGCTGAGGATTTCTGCCGGCTTCATTGAGGATGGATGTCGGGTCTTCAAAAACTGTAAGTGGATCTTCGGGGGTTAGTGTTAGGTTGTTTTAAGGGTTTATTGGGTGGGTTTTAATTTTAGAATACGGGTTTGGGCTGAAAAAGAGCTAAATGCCCTTTTAAGGGGAATGCACATACAAATGCCCTTTTCAGGGCAATGGGGAGCTTAGTTTTTTTTAGATAGGTTTTAATTTGGGGGGGCTTGGTTGTGTGGGTGGTGGGTTTTACTGTTGGGGGGGTTGTTTGTATTTTTATTTACAGGTAAAAGAGCTGATTTCTTTGGGGCAATGCCCCGCATAAGGCCCTTTTAAGGGCCATTTGTAGTTTATTGTAGGCTAGGGTTTTTTTATTTTGGGGGGGCTTTTTTATTTTGATAAGGCTATTAGATTAGGTGTAATTAGTTTAAATATTTGATCATTTATTTTTCATTTTCTGTAATTTAGTGTTTATTTTTTTTGTAACAGTGTTTTTTATTTTGTGTAACTTAGTTGTTATTTTTTTGTAATTTTTTTTTTATAGAGTTAAATAATTTGAGTAGGGTTAGGTTTTTAAATATGTAATATAGTTAATTTAATTTGTAGTTTAATGTAATTTTAGCATAATAGTTAGAGTAGGTTCATTAATAGTTTAATATAGTTGAATGTATTTTTAGTATAATAGTTAGGGTAGATTATTTAATAGTTTAATATAGTTTAATGTAATTTTAGTATAATAGGGTAGGTTAATTAATAGTTTAATATAGTTTAATGACATTGTAGGATAATAGTTAGGGTAGGTTAATTAATAGTTTAATATAGTTTATTTTAATTCTAAAGGTAAGTTTAAATTTATTATAAGATAGGGATGAGGTAATATTTAATGTAAAGTTAGCGGGTTGTTAGGTTTAGGGGTTAATAGGTTAATTTAGTTTATGGCGATATGGGGGCTGGCGGTTTAGGGGTTAATAGGTTTAGTAAGTGATAGTGATGTGGGAGGCCAGGGGTTTAGGGGTTAATACATTTATTTAGTTGCGGAGGGCTCTTGGAGTGGCGGTTTAGGGGTTAATACATTTATTTAGTTGCTTTGGGCTCGGGGATCTGCGAGATAGGGATTAATAACTTTATTAGAGTTGCGGTGGGCTCCGGGAGAGGTGGGATAGGGGTTAATAACTTTATTATTGTTGCGGTTGGCTCCAGGAGCAGCAGGATGGGGGTTAATAACTTTATTTAGGTTGCGGCAGTGTCGGGGAGCAGCAGGATAGGGGTTAAACATTTTAGTATAGTGGTGGTGTTTAGTGACAGGCTATAAATAAAGTTGGGAAAAAGCCAAATAGCGGCTAGATCGATGACTGTTAGTTTACAGTCCGCTGCTCATTGCCCCGTACTTGGTGCGTGGCTTTTTGACTGCTTTTTTGATAAATAAGGAGAGCGTATTCAGGTCCACGGCCGCGATGTTAGGCGATGTTAGGCGAGCGCATTGGTGCCGGCGAATGCAGCATAGTTGACGGCTTGATAGGTAGGCCTCTAAAGATTAACCTACGTCAGTTCTGTATTGTGATGTTGTCTTAGCTCTGTAAATTCATATCGTCTGGTAAGAGGATCAAGGGCAGGTTTGGTTTCTCCAGCAAATTGAGTTGTTCCTCTTCATCTCAACAAGGGGAATCTTAGCAGTGCAGTCTGCTCCAGTCAGGCTAGATAGATCACTCAGTGTGAACCGCTGTCGCATCCCGCGCACTCTGTGTGAGCCGCTAGAGTAAGGGGACGCCTGCCAAGTTGCTATTTCACTTAGTTGAGCAGGTTGCCATGTTGATGTCCTGCGAAGCCGGACGGTATCTGTAAGAGGGGTCTTTGGTGTTGAGAGAATCAATGCCAGTGGTCTTGGCTTCATGTTTCCATACTGAATCCAGTGATGTGTCAACTTGCCCCCTAGGCCATAATGCCTTAATTGGTATGTTCCGCTTCTTGTCGGTAGCAGGATTATCAGCTAAGTTAAAATCTCGCAAGGCTGTCACAACACTCACTGATGTGTCTGAAGGTGCTATAGGAAGCTTGTCGTCATCTCCTACCACATTGAGTTGTCGCCGTATGTTGAAACTACTAGAGATGAGGTAAGACAACTTCTGATAATGTTCCTCTAACAAAGCACATACTGTATCTTCAAATAATCGAAATTAAATTCCATATTTCAAAGGACATAGTAGAAAAGTAGTTCAAGAAGACAGCATAAGAAGCTGTTATACCCGGATTACTGGGGGTGGGGGCTTAGATGTAGGTCTGGCCTTGTTCTAGGCCGCCACTATGTACCTCATCGTTCCAGTATTTCAGGGTTGAAGGGGGCTCCACTATCAGGATCAAGTTATTCAGTAGAATCTGTGGATTAAATATATGTCACTCTCGACCCTTGATGGTGCCTCAATTGGGCGATATGCAGCAGATATATAAGCCCAACTCATCAGCCTCTAAAATAAGCGACCATCATGGCAGCCGCCTGGAAGCATCCCCCTACAGGCTTGGTTTTATGCACATTCTAGTAAGTGTGTTTTAATATTGCGCATTGGTATTCGTTGTCAATAAAACTTCACATGATTTGAGTTTGCACTCTGTTTTTACCTTCTTGTTTTACATGTCCAAATGTTGCTGAGAGGAGACCTTAGTTTAAGGAGGGCAGCATTCGAATGAAGGATTAACCAAAAGAAGATTTAAAGTGCTAGTTCCTCTGCATGTTCGGATTTACCTGCAATCCCTTTGATTATCTAGAGGTAATCTGTTTATTCTTGTGAACATTGCAGGAGAGCCCTAATATTGGAACATTTGAATGGGACAATTTCTCATTTTTTTAAACCATTTTTATTACGTTACTATATTTATTTGTGTTGAAAAATATTACCTTTTGAACATATCATGGCTGATATTTCTGGCAAGTGTAACCCTAAGGTTGTAGCAATTGTAGCGCAAAATATTTAGGTTGAATATATATGTGTATATATATATATATATATATATATATATATTTATTTTTAATAAATTATTTTTAATAGATTTTTAAATATTTAATAATTAAATAAGGTGCATTTAGATAACTAATTTTCCATGTGCGCTAACCCGACACCACTTTAGACCTACATGCGAAACCTGTAGCGCTTTACGCATATTTCCCATTCCTATGTTCTTTCTATAGAATTTTTTTATTTTTTTTATTATTAAATATATATTTCTATATAATTGTGATAATGTTAATGTAAAATATATATTTATACTTATATATCTCTAGATATACAGGTATAGGTATATATAGATGTATATAGAAATATGTATTTACAATAAAAAATAACATATATATATGTGAAGAACATTGGAATGGGAAATATTAATAACTCTTGTCTGGTTAGTGCAAGAGCGATAAAAGTTAGGTTTTTAACTTTTATGCACTTCATTGAAGTCTACAAGGCGCATACCTTAGCATGGTCACAATATCCAAAGTCCTGAAGTTTGCACGCAACTTTCAACTTATAATACGTGCGCTAACCTGTGCCCGCAAAAAGATTACTTCTAACAAAGTTTATACTTAAGTGCCTCTATGGGGCATTCAGTTTCACATGTATGTCTCTTTAATATTATTTCTAGTACTTTTTAGTATCCCTAAGGAGTGCAAAGTACAGTGGCTTTTAAAAGTTGCCTGATCCCAGAAAACCAAGATAACTATTCCTTATGAGATCTATTTCTTCATAATTGTGTCTTTTTAATAAGGGAAAGACTTTGCTGTCCACTCAATATTAACAGGCACGTTGGTCAGATGCCCTAATACAGATGATTTAAGGATTCAGATGAGAAGTTAATGTGCAAGGCACAGATTAGCTTTATAATAGACCCTTTAAACAATAAAAATATTGTAAACATATGTGTTGAGCAGAGCATAAAAGTATCTAACTGTGAAATTTCTCAGGGACTGTATAAAAGAAATTCAAGCGCTCCGCAGGTTAAATGACTCAGCACGCAAGTCAGTAGCAATTTACCAGTGTTATTTTAGAATCATATTTTATTGCATTCATACTGGAAAAAAAACATTTTTTTTCCTGGTACTTTGTAACAATGTGACACAGAAGCTAACAGCAGGAACATACAAATGTTAACCTGTGTGATTCAATTCTGTCAATTAAGATCTTCCTACACAATCCCACGAGAACCAACTCCTATACAGCTTGGAAAACCTGCCAGCTAGAATAGAGAATGGAATTCCTATTGTTTTCACAGCTAGATATAAACACAGAACAATGTCCAAAATAGTGGTCTAAAAATAGCAACAATTTCAACATATGTTTTGAACTGATTGTGGAATAATATTGTAAAATGAAAAAGAAGCAACAAAAAAAGAAGCAATTAGTAATTTTTAAAAGTGATACACTGTTAAAAAATAAAATGATATCTTTATTTGTGTGTAAAACTAGTAAAGATTTTTAAAATAGAGATAGACCTCAAGATTTTCAAAACATTTAATTTTTTTTTATTTCACATTTATATTTCTAACATAAAAATATTAACATAATGGGGCCGATTTATCAACTCTCTGTCCGACATGATCCGATCAGTGTATCAGGTCCGATAGACATCGCTGAATACGGAGAGCAATACGCGCTCCGCATTCAGCATTGCACCAGCAGTTCTTGTGAACTGATGGTGCAACGCCGCCCCCTGCAAATTCGCGGCCAATCAACCCGATCGTATTCGATCGGGTTGATTTCTCGCAATGTCTGTCCGCCTCCTCAGAGCAGGCAGACAGGTTATGGAGCAGCGGTCTTTAGACCACTGCTTCATAACTGGTGTTTCTGATGAGCCTGAAGGCTCGCCAGAAACACGGGCGTTCAAGCTCCATACGTAGCTTGATAGATAGGCCCCATCGCCTTTTATCTGTTTTAGTAGATGTAAATTAGATTCAGATCCCTTACAAAATGAATATTTAAACTTTTAATAAAATCAGCAGATGCTATAAAAATTTACTAAATGATTACTCTCCCTTTGGAAATTTTTGTTAAAATAATAGCTAAAAGCTTAATGTACCTTTCTATGTCTAGAAATCATAAAATATTTTCTGTAACTTGTCTGCTTTATCAATGTCATGTAAAAGATGTTGACATTGTGATTTATTGTTTCAAAAATGTTTCATAAAAATATTGAATACAAAATCTTGTTTTATTAAAGGGACAGTTAAGTCATAATTAGATATTTGTGATTTAGACAGAGCATACAATTTTAAATAACTTTTCAATTTACTTCTATTATTTAATTTGATTCCTTCTCTTGTTATTCTTTGCTAAAATGTTTATCTAGGTAAGCTCAGGAGCAGCAAAGAACCTAGGTTCTAGCTGCTGATTGGTGGCTGCATATATATATACACCACTTGTCATTGGCTCACCCATGTATTCAGCTAGCAACCAGTAGTGCATTGCTGCTCCTTCAACAAATGATACCAAGAGAATGAAGCAAATTTGATAAAATAAGTTACCTGGAAAGTTGTTTAAAATTGTATGTTCTACATAAACCATGAAATCATTTTTTTGGGGTTTCATGTCCCTTTAAACAATTTAATGTAAAATGTATTTATTATTATTATTAATAATAATAATAATATATATATTTTACTAGTAGCAGTAATAGTAATGTTAATATTATTATTATTAATTGATCTTCCGCTAACCTGGTTTTGATCATATGTATCGGATCGATCACAATATGTCTCTGTTTCTAACAGTGACTCCCTCCCTCTCCCAGTCACTTGTGGTGTTCTCCAAGGTTCCATTCTCGGCCCCCTACTATTCACATTATTTATAAATGATCTGCCTAATGTCTGCATATCCTCAACTGTATACATGTACGCAGACGACACGGTAATCTATGCCAGTGTTTTTCAACCAGTGTGCCGTGGCACACTAGTGTGCCATGAGAGATCCTCAGGTGTGTCACGGCAGACTGACAACAGTGTGACATATTTTTTAAACTTTGCTTGTTTTTTACTCCCAGTGCAGGGGTAGTTTGTAGGAGGCATGGCATAACAGCACAATACATACAGTATGTGTGTGTTTGTGTGTATGTGTGTATGTGTATATATATATGCTGTATTAGGCTACAATGTGTGATTTTCTTTTAATTTTGGGATGGTGGTGTGCCACAGGATTTTTTTATGTAAAAAAGTGTGCCACAGCAAAAAAAAGTTTAAAAATCACTGATCTATGCAAACAATTCCGATCTGCCGCAGCTTGAAGCAATACTCCAAGACCAGTTCACAGAGGTAGAAAAGTGGATCTCAAAAAACAAACTCTTCCTAAACACTGACAAAACTGTCACAAGGATCTTTGAAACGAGACCTAAATTACACAAACTACAAAATTCCCATCTACGCATTAAAACAAAATCAAATTGCACACTGACCGCAGTCCACTCTTTCAAATACCTGGGTATGTTGTTAGACCCGAATCCACATAGAAAAACTTGCATCTAAACTCTATCCAAAACTAGGTGCCCTGTACAGAAACAAATCCTGCCTAAGCCCTACAGTAAAGGAAAAGATTGTACAGCAAATGCTGATGTCTATCATGGATTATGGGGATGTAGTATATGCACCTGCACCGCAAACTCACCTAAATAAACTTAATATACTGTATAACTCGTTCTGCCGCTTTGTGCTACAATGTAACTACAGGACCCACCATTGTGACATGCTAAAAGATCTAAACTGGATGTCGCTGGAATCCAGACGCACCCTCCATCTTTCCTGCCTTGTCTTTAAGAGCCTTTCTGGGAAGCTCACACCTTACCTGAGCAGAATGCTCTCCTCGGCTGTTCCAACCTCCTATAACCTCCGATCGAGTACCAGCACATTATTTAGTTTGCCTCAATACAAAAAGAAAGCAGCTCGATCCTCCTTTTCCTACCGAGCACCACAATTATGGAATGACCTCCCGCACACTTTCAAACCTTCCCCAAGCCTAATATCCTTTAAGAGATCCCTCTCTACACATCTCAAAACAGAATGCACCTGTCATGGTTAATTATATATTTCCTTCCTGTTCTATGTTACATTTTGCATATATTGTGTATTAATATTGTTTTTGTATTTTATTGTACCCTATTGTATCAATGCAATGTTTTGTAGACACAGGACATACTTGAAAATGAGAGAAATCTCAATGTATCCTTCGTGGTAAATATTTTATAAATAAAAAAATTATAAATAAATTAAAGGGACAGTCTACAATAGAGTTTTTATTGTTTTAAAATATAGATAATCCCTTTATTACCCATTCCCCAGTTTTGCATAACCAACACAGTTATATTAATATACTTTTTACCTCTGTCAGTGGTGAACACAATATTATCTATATGGTCCACAAAAACTAGCAGTTTCCTGCTGTAAAAAGCAAATGCAAAATGATGTGATAAGAAGCTGTCTATAGTGGCTTAGAAACAGGCAGAAATGTAGAGGTTTAAATGTTATTAAGTATATTAATATAACAATGTTGGTTGTGCAAAGCTGGGGAATGGGTAGTAAAGGCGTTATCTATCTTTTTAAACAATAACAATATTAGTGTAGACTGTCCCTATAATAATAATAATAATTAGTAGCAGTTCCAGTAGTATTAGCATTATAGCCCACAGAACCCTGAAATATAGAATTTCATGTATGTGTTGACATTTAACATTAGTAGTCCTGCAGTGCGTGGGACACCATTTTTATATATATTGTATATGGGCTCCATGTACTAAGCCGTCAATTAATCCGACATTGTAGACGCAGATAAACTCGCCATTACTCGCCGCGGGCAAAATGGTGTCTGCTGTCACTATGTACTAAAAATCCACCCAAAAATAGACACGTCTAGCCCACCGCAAGCAATGGCGGATTATTGATAAATTTGACACCTTGCTCGCCGCGACTAAGCTAATGTACTTAAATATCAGTAGAATTGTATGGCCAATTATTAACACATGACATGCAAGGTGTCAGAAAAGTCATAGTAGTCATGGGAACAGAATTTAGCTACTATAAAAGTGCAACTTTTCTAACCAACTTTATTATTGTTCAAAATTTTTTGATCAGTTAATACAGTGCGTTATTTTTGTAATATTTATTTACAAATTGGATATGGCTTCATCTGGATCTGATACCACTTCAAAATCCAAGAATCCTCACTTTTCGCATCAGCAAAACGTAGTTTTGATTGATATGATTATTGACTCATGATTATTTATTTGGATGTCGTGTCAAACAAACCAATTTTTCAAGGAGGAAGATGATCTGGCAACGGATAAGCGATGCAGTTAGTGCCCAGGGTCCTGGAAAAAAGGATGTCGAACAGCTCAAGAAACGTTATAAGGACATCAAATGTTTCCCCAAAGCAAAATTGGCCAGAGCACGTGCTACCTGGGGTGGACCAGCATATGTGGCCGACTTAAATGACTGCGAGCAGAAGCTTGTTCAGTGTCTAGGGCCTGAGATCATCACCAGCATAACGGACAACTGTGACAGTGATTTGAGAGGTAAATATATAACGTAATAATTGACGCCAAATGCATGTAAAATAATGATAGTTTTGTGTCTCCAATATTATGGATGAAAAATAACCTTATTGGTCTTCTTACTAAAGAAATTAGCTGCTTACGTAAGTTAAGTCGCACATAGGCCCCAACTATTTTGATTCATAGAAATGATGACGCATTATTATTTTTTTACTTTGGATTTTTTTAAATAAATATATATAATAAAAAAAAAGAAAAACTGTGATTCTACAATAATCGGGTTTCTATAATTATCTGTTGTATGAAGCTATAACGGGAATATAAGAAAAATGTTTATATATATCTACTGTATTGTTCATGCATACAATAGTGTATTCAAAAGCTAAACATTAAATTTTTACTCAATAGTAAAATAACTTTTTTATGACGCATATAAACCTTATTTTTTATTAGTTTTTTTTATAAATATAGGGGAGAACTATTAATGTGATCCCTAAAAATAACTTTGTGCTCATGCCGTGCCTTTGTAATAAAAATATTTATATTAAATTTAAAGAATAGGCTCAATTTAATTGTAATTTTAATGTAATTAAATGCCATGTGAACAGGTTTGCTTTATAATATGGTTCGATACAAGTAAATAATATGATATTAAAGGGACATGAAACAAAAAAAAAATCTTCCATGATTTAGGCAGAGCATGCAATTTTACCTGTATTATTTAATTTGCTTCATTCTTTTATTATCCTTTGCTGAAGGGTTTATCTAGGTAAGCTCAGGACCAGCAAAGAATCTAGGTTCTAGCTGCTGATTGGTGGCTGCATATATATATACCGATTGTCATTGGCTCACCCATGTCTTTAGTTAGAAACCAGAAGTGCATTGCAACTCCTTCAAGAAATAATGCCAAGAGAATGAAGCAAATTTGATAATAGAAGTAAATTTGAAAGTTGATTAAAATAGTTTGTTCTACATAAATCATGAAAGAAAAAATGTGGGTTTCATGTCCCTTTAACTTTTATCTCAGCATATTCTGACCGCCCCCTGATCACATGCCTGCCCCCTGATCACATGCCTATTGAGCAGTGATGTGCAGTCACTAGAGGCAGGTGAGGCAGTGCTTCACCTCTCATATGGGCAAAAATATATATTTTTTTTATTGGCTTTAAAAAAAAAATTTAATTTTTTTCCCCCAACATTTTTTTCTCTCACAGCTATATGTTGTGCAATGGAGAGGCACAAACTGGTCTGCCCACCATTACACAACATTCTGCACCACCTACTGGATGAAAGTGGTTAAGATCATTGCATGGCCCATAAGTGCTTTATTTGAGGCAGTCCTATTTGGGCTGAACCAATACAGCGAGAGGCATTAGTAAGTGGAACATAGGGTTGGGGCTGGATGTTAAATTATATAAAACAAAACAAAAACGGAAAAAAACAACTTTCATATATTTTGTTGCTGTCCTGTGAACCTGCTAGCTTTGCTAAAGTGAAAAAGAGAGTTCTGTTCTTCCCCTCTAAGTGCAGTGGAATGTGCCACTGTCACTTCCTGAATCCTTACAGAGGAGGAAGAGAGGCACAGAGAGCAGTGTTTCAGCCACATCTTATTAAAGTAAGATTTTACTGAAAGGGATTCTGTTAGTGAAAATGATAATTTAATGAATGTGGTTTAGTGTTTGTTTACTCTTTTACAGCAGGGTCGTTTTTGTATTTTGTTTACTCAAACTTTACACCCACTAACTTAGCAGCTTGCCTCTGTACTTCACCCTAAATTATAGACTCATTTTCTGAACTCTCTGTAGCTCTGCTGTTTTATTACTTTAAAATGCAGTGGTCCCTCTCTCCCCCCCTTGTGTGTGTGTGTGTGTCTCTCTCTCTATCTATCCATCTCTCTCAGTCTCCTTATGTGTTGTTCTCCCCCATGGTCTCTTTCTCTCTATGTCTCTCTTCCTCCCCCTCTGACTCTCATCCCTTATGTAATGAAAGAATCTATAAGCATAATTTGCAGCATTAAAGTAAAAAGTATGTTTTAAACATATTTTAATGGGTATGGATTTTTAGATCTCATAATCAGAGCAAGCATTGTGTTATCTGGCAAGAGTTTCTGTTACAATCCTTTTAGACTAAAATCAGATGTTTACTAAGTTTACCAGTTTTCCAAGACACCATTTAAAGGGACATGAAACCCATATGAAACCCATATGCAAATTTAAATAACTTTCCAATTTACATCTAATATCTAATTTTCTTCATTTTTGATGTCCTTTGTTGAAAATCATATCTAAATATGCTCAGTAGCTGCTGATTGGTGGCTGCACATAGATACCTCATGTGATTGGCTCACCCATGTGCATTGCTATTTCTTCAACAAAGGATATCTAAAGAATGAAGGAGTATCCTAACCACTGCCTCACCAGCCTCTGACGTCACTGCACGTCACTGCTATTGAGGAACATGCAGTACAACCTAGACCATCTACCTCATTTGTATTACAACAAAGTGAGGTTGCACATAGTACAAATACTGACACTATGTCAAAAAACGGAAAGGGCCCTCTGACACAAAGAAAAAAAATACGTAGAGGGGAATGCAGATTCAATAGAGCAGGCCACATTACAGATAGTTAATGTGAAGACATACAGATACCCCCAAAGGAAGAAGGGGAGTCAGTCCAGGAGGTACATTTAGAACAGTTTAATAATGTTGTCAATTTGTCCTCTCAGGTTTTAACCTATGATCAGCTACGTGTTCTTTCATTGGGTCTTAACTTTGCTCCTACCACACATTTTGATTTATTTAACACAATTGTAGACCTAAATAAATATATACATTTGTAAGAATATTGGTTTTAAAGAAACATTTTCTAGGAGCAGATTCAGCCAATACCGTTTTAGAGGATAAAGGTAAATATCAAGATACTGTGATAACTGGGGACTTTTCTGATAAATGTGCATTATTAGATTTGCTATCTCTTGAACAGGAAAACTCAAAGGCAGTAGATAATGATGGTTTTGAATAAATTGATATTAGTAAACTGAGATCAAAATCAGATATTTATCCAGTACAGACAAGATCTGGCGCCATTGAGATTTTTAAAAAAACTGTTGAGTTGAAGCTGAAGGATTTACATGCCAGTATTAACTGCAATTCACATAAAGGTGTCAACCTAACCATACAAGAATATCAAGCTCTAAGATCGCTACAGGAAATACAGGAGATAGTGATTCGAGGGTCAGATAAAGGGGGCAAAATTGTGGTTTTGAACAAACAGGATTACCTAGAAGAAGCTTTGAGACAGCTATCAGATGATGAGGTTTATCTTAAATTACCCAATAATCCTACCTTTCGTTTTCAAAAGAAACTTAATTCCATCATTGATTGGGCTGCCTATAATGGAGTTATAACACAAAAGAATTTGGAATTTTTGATAGTTAAGTATCCAAAAGTGGTGATTTTTCATTATCTGCCTAAAATTCACAAGAGCATGTGTAGGCCACCAGGATGCCCAATAGTGGCTGGAATTGGTTCCTTAATTGAACCCCTGTCTGAAATAATTGATGCCCACTTACAACCCATGGTAGAAAAACTAATGAGCTATGTGAGAGACACCAGTGATGTCATCAAACAGATTGAAAAGTTAAAATGGGAAGCAGGTTATTCATTCATTTTGGTGGATGTTGTCTCCCTTTATACTTGTATCCCTCGTGACAAGGGAATTGGGGCTATTGGACTCGATTTCTCCAACTATAGTGTTGAATTGAAGGAATTTATCCTCAGATCGATTGATTTTCTCCTCACTCATAATTTTTTTGTGTTTGAGGGGGATTACTATCTCCAGAGGCGCGGGACAGCTATGGGGGCTAAGTTTGCCCCCTCCTATGCCAACCTTTATTTGAGTTGGTGGGAGCTGTCCCACGTCTTTGGAGATGCTAACCCCTACATAGAACATATATTATATTTTGGTCGCTATATAGATGACCTTTTGTTTATCTGGAAAGGCCCTGAGGAGATCATCTCCTCCTTTGTAGCATTTCTACAGGACAATGACTTGAACTTAAAATTTACTTATGTAAATAGTAGGGTGAGAGTCTCATATTTGGATAAAGAACTAAATGCTAATGTTGAGAAACAAATCATTGAAGTAGAATTGTATTGTGAAGAGGTGGCAGGGAATACCATCCTTAATGCTACCTCTTGTCACCCGAGACACACTGTAGTATCTATACCCAAAAGTCAGTATATTCGAGTTAAATGTAATTGTACTCCCAGAAAGGTATGAATTTCATGCCAAGGAATTAACTGATCATTTCTTGCAAAGAGGTTATGACAAGAATTACCTTGAGAGGACCAAAAGACAAGTTGATCCCCTGGAAAGGGATTCCCTGTTTGAACTAAAAGGGGAGCCTAACTCCTTACAAAATAAACCTAAGTTCATCACCACTTACAGCAGTGAGTACCATAAAATTTGTAAAATAGTGCGTGACTCACTGTCTATACTAGAGGTTGATGATAGACTTAGGGAAACTGTGCAGGAAGGATGTGGCTTTGTTTCTCGTAAAGCTAAAATTTTAGGCAATATTTTGTCTCCCTCCATGTTGCCAGTAATAAAAAAGGAAAATTGGCTTTCTTTAAAACCTTGTTTTCACAAATGCAACAGCAGTAGGTGCAAATCTTGTACATATGCATTGTTTGGTTCAGAATTTAAGTCCCAAGTCACAGGTAAAGTTTACCAGATTAAACAATATTCCACTTGTAATTCTACATTTGTCATCTATCTTCTGACCTGTAGGGGGTGCAATACGCAATATGTAGGGCTCACTACACGCCCCCTGAAGGATAGATTTTTGGAGCATCTTAGGTCCATTGAAGATCCCACATCCACTACTCCAGTGTCACTACACTTTAAGAAAGAACATCATTCTGATATTTCCCTCCTGACATTTCAGTGTATCCAAGCTATTCCCAGACATCCCAGATTGGGCAATAGAGAGGAGACTCTCAGACAAAGGGAAGTCTTTTGGATTTTTCAATTGGAAACTGTTGTGCCAAGAGGCCTAAATTCTGAATGGGATATTAAATTATTTGTTAAATAGAAAATTTATTATTGCTATATAATATTTTCTTGGTGTTATATAGTGCACATTTAATCACTGCTTAAGATATAATGTCTTCTTCCATTTAATTTTTTGTATAGTGTATGCCTCCTTACATCTATCTATTCTGCATATGCTTTTGATGTATGTAAATTCTCTAGGTGTGTTAAACATAGGTGTGTCAAATACTAATTAAGGCCTAGATTTGGAGTTTGGCGGTAGCCGTGAAAACTAGCGTTTTGATCGGAACAGCCAATAGAATGCGAGCTCAATCTGATTGGCTGATTGAATCAGCCAATCGGATTTAACTTGATTCTGATTGGCTGATTCCATCAGCCAATCAGAATTTTCCTACCTTAATTCTGATTGGCTGATAGAATCCTATCAGCCAATCGGAATTCGAGGGACGCCATCTTGGATGACGTCCCTTAAAGGAACCGTCATTCGTCGGGAAGTCGTCGTCGGAAGAAGATGGGTCCGCGTGGAGGTCTTCAAGATGGAGCCGGTCCTCATCGGATGAAGATAGAAGATGCCGCTTGGAAGAAGATGGTTGCCGGTCCGGATCTACTCTTCTTCCCGGATAGGATGAAGACTTTGGAGCCTCTTCCGGACTTCTTCAGCCGTCGGATGATGGATGTCTAGCCCCCGCTTGGGCTTAGATGAAGATATCGGAGCCTGGAACGGACGGTCATACCTGGCATGGTGAAGACAAGGTAGGAAGATCTTCAGGGGCTTAGTGTTAGGTTTATTTAAGGGGGGGTTTGGGTTAGATTAGGGGTATGTGGGTGGTGGGTTGTAATGTTGGGGGGGGTGGGGTATTGTATGTTTTTTTTTACAGGCAAAAGAGCTGAATTCTTTGGGGCATGCCCCGCAAAGGGCCCTGTTCAGGGCTGGTAATGTAAAAGAGCTTTGAACTTTAGTAATTTAGAATAGGGTAGGGCATTTTTTATTTTGGGGGGCTTTGTTATTTTATTAGGGGGCTTAGAGTAGGTGTAATTAGTTTAAAATTGTTGTAATATTTTTCTTATGTTTGTAAATATTTTTTTATTTTTTGTAACTTAGTTCTTTTTTATTTTTTGTACTTTAGTTAGTTTATTTAATTGTATTTATTTGTAGATATTGTATTTAATTAATGTATTGATAGTGTAGTGTTAGGTTTAATTGTAGATAATTGTAGGTATTTTATTTAATTAATTTATTGATAGTGTAGTGTTAGGTTTAATTGTAACTTAGGTTAGGATTTATTTTACAGGTAATTTTGTAATTATTTTAACTATTTTAGCTATTAAATAATTCTTAACTATTTAATAGCTATTGTACCTGGTTAAAATAAATACAAAGTTACCTGTAAAATAAATATTAATCCTAAAATAGCTATAATATAATTATAATTTATATTGTAGCTATATTAGGATTTATTTTACAGGTAAGTATTTAGCTTTAAATAGGAATAATTTATTTAATAAGAGTTAATTAATTTCGTTAGATTTAAATTATATTTAAGTTAGGGGGGGTGTTAGTGTTAGGGTTAGACTTAGCTTTAGGGGTTAATACATTTATTAGAATAGCGGTGAGCTCCAGTCGGCAGATTAGGGGTTAATGTTTGAAGTTAGGTGTCGGCGATGTTAGGGAGGGCAGATTAGGGGTTAATACTATTTATTATAGGGTTAGTGAGGCGGATTAGGGGTTAATAACTTTATTATAATAGCGGTGCGGTCCGGTCGGAAGATTAGGGGTTAATAAGTGTAGGCAGGTGGAGGCGACGTTGTGGGGGGCAGATTAGGGGTTAATAAATATAATATAGGGGTCGGCGGTGTTAGGGGCAGCAGATTAGGGGTACATAGGGATAATGTAAGTAGCGGCGGTTTACGGAGCGGCAGATTAGGGGTTAAAAATAATATGCAGGGGTCAGCGATAGCAGGGGCGGCAGAATAGGGGTTAATAAGTGTAAGGTTAGGGGTGTTTAGACTCGGGGTACATGTTAGGGTGTTAGATGCAGACGTAGGAAGTGTTTCCCCATAGCAAACAATGGGGCTGCGCTAGGAGCTGAACGCGGCTTTTTTGCAGGTGTTAGGTTTTTTTTCAGCTCAAACAGCCCCATTGTTTCCTATGGGGGAATCTTGCACGAGCACATTTTTCAGGCTGGCCGCGTCCGTAAGCAACTCTGGTATCGAGAGTTGAAGTTGCGTTATATATGCTCTACGCTCCTTTTTTGGAGCCTAACGCAGCCATTCTGTGGACTCTCAATACCAGAGTTATTTTAGAGGTGCGGCCAGAAAAAAGCCAGCGTTAGCTACGCGGGTCTTTACCGACAAAACTCTAAATCTAGCCGTAAGAGTTTGCTACCAGGATAGGTGGTTAGATTTTAGGGAGGTGCTATGTAGGTATATATTCTAGCTGTTTCAGTCATTAGGTTGTAGTTGGTCATTGATAAAGTACAGTATGTTTATATGAAACATGTTTGACCAAGCCTGACTGACCATGTTCTTGGATGTGATGTGTTTCTTACCTACTGATGTCCAATAAACTACTATTGCTTTTACTTGATGCAAGTGTCCTGGTCCTGTTCCAAGTGTCCTGTGATTGTTGGAGACCGGGTGCCTTCCCTTGTTGTTTGGCATATTCTGACCGCCCCGTGATCACATGCCTTTTTTATTTATTGTCTATTGACTTTCATTTTGCAGGATTCGAGTATAGAATACAATTTTAACAGCATTCCAAATTAGTTCTGCATTCTAGATCCCTTGTTTGAGAAATAGCAATGCACATGGGTGACGCAATCACACGAGCCATCTATATGCATCAACCAATGATTATTTACTGAGCCTATCTATATATGCTTTTCAGCAAAGTATATCAATGGAATGAAGAAAAAAAGATAATAGAATTAAATTAAAAAGTTTTTTACAATTGCATGTTCTTTCTAAATCATGAAAGAAAAATGTTTGTTTTCATGATTAATGATTGTGCCAGCAGCCACTGGTGTGATCAGAGTATTATTACCAGTATTAGCTTTCTTATTAAACTATAAATAAAAAATAATTCATTACTAAAAATATTCTATGTATTTTTTTTTTATTTTAAAGCTACACCGACACCACAACCACAGCTAGGGAGGAGTACCAATGAAGCGCCCACTTCTTCAAGATCTTCTGCAGCTGTTTCTAGACCATCTACAAGTGCAGCTCATGGTCAATTTATAAGGTTGACATCTACTGTGCAGTGTCAGAGCAGGCGCAGCACTAAGCTTACGCGTTTCGGCTTAGAGAGCCGTAATCATAGCCTGGTGTGCTAAGCCTTCTCTTACAATTTAAAAGGTAAAAAGTATTTTACTATTGGCTGAGTATTTTAACCAATTAAAACAATTAAGCGGCTGCTGTAAACAATTTAACCCTCTCTATATTGTGAAGAAAAACAGAGCTACATATGCAAAATGGTATTATACAACATTGTATTTATAAAACCTTGTGAACTTCTATATGCCTCTGTGTTATGAAATAGACACTCTCTACACTTTATGATATACTGATTTGAGCTCCTTGACTTATCCAGTCACAAATACATATTGAAAAAGATAATGAATAAAAACCCTTATTCATTTGTTTTAGATAGTGTTTAAAGAATGATTGTTTGGGCACCATGAGCGCTTACGTGTTATTAAATGTAAAAAGGACTTTGAATTACATACGATTTTCTATAATACCCAAAAGGGGTCTATTTGTAAGATACGTACAATTCAATACTTAATGTACATAGACATACAATTTTAGACACGATTATTACCATACAGAAACCAAAATATTTCCCCCATAAGTATATATATATATATATATATATATATATATATATTAATGCTTCCCAGCATCGTTTTTAAACGCTACAAATAAAAGTTTGGATGTTTTAATCTAACATTTGGGAGTGAATTTCCCAGTAGATCCGGATACTTCGTTTAAGCAACAGACCAGTAATTGCCAGTACCACCGGCTGCCCCTCACAGACTTCAGGCACTAACAGTGACGTCATCAGAGCGCCCAGGAAGGAAACAGATGCAACCCTATACAGAGACACGGAGACATGCTGCAGGTGAAGGTGAGGATGGTAGTGAGCAAGTCTCTCTTTGCACCGCAGGAGTAGCGGAGGTCCTCCTACTACATCAAAAAGCGTGAGTCTACCAAAAGGGGACAATATATACATTTTGTCAATTTGCTCTGATGTTTGTATTGCCGAAGGGGTATTTGACTGAATAAGGAACTGTTGGTCTATATTGACTGTGTATATGTATTATTGGGAAAAAAATTGCACACAAACTCTAATTTCTTGACATCTACTGTCACACACAGTTCTTCATCTGCGGATATACTCCTTGATGTAAGGACCAGTACACTCCAGATACAGGTGTTGGAAGAGGAACCGGTAAGTAAATGATTCTTTCTAACAAAATCACAAATTAGCACTATCATTTTTATTTTTTTCAAATAAAAAAAATAATAATAAAAAAAAAATGTTTTAACAAGCGTGGGTTACAATTTAGATTTAAAATAATTTATTTTTCCTAAAAATTTAAAAATGTACAATGATAGTATTGACGATACATAGAATCGAGTTCAATATAGTTTAGAGATGGAATGGCAGGTGAATGACATATACCAATGATCTGAGCTTGCCATTAATCTCAAAATTAATTGATATTAAATGTAATTTTAAAATTAATTTTAAAGGGAATGTAATCGCATTATAATATATGTCAATAATTCTAATTAACTCAATTCTTATTATCCATTTTTTTTTTTTTTGTTTGTAGCTGATTTGGGACGTTTGTTCCATAGTTTGACCGGACATTCATCGCCATTATTTGATGGTTTGTATCAATGATATATATATAATATAATGTACATTTTTGAGTATGACTGTTTTATCATCTCTCTCCTTCTATTCCATCTATGAAACCATCTGTTAATGCTTTTTTTTTTTTTTTTTACATTTTCTAACATTTTATTTTGTTTGATCTAGAAGAAGAAAACTCATCAAGGGAGATCATCATAAATCTCATACCAATAAGAGAGGAAAATCCAAATTCAGAAGAAAAAACAGAATGTCAGGATGGAAGTGAGACTCCAGATTTTCTAGATGAATTTGGAGATGCCCATTAATTGGAAATACATACCACAGAAAATCAGGACAAACAGGTGGAAACACAGGCACCACCACCACCACCACAAGAAACAGGGGATGTAAATATTGCAAATCCACCGGCTGATGGACTATTGGCCGATATTGGCTTAACGGAAATGTTGTCACTTGCCAGGCAATATAGTGAGGACCACAGGGACATGCAGAATGTTATTAACACTTATATTGAACGTTGGACAGCCATATCCAAAAAATGTATTGAAATTGAAAAAGAAAAAAGGGAAATTGAAAGGCAGAAATTAAATCTCCAAAGAGAAATGTTTCAGTGGCAGAGGCAGATGGACGAAGAAAAAACACAGCAAATCAATAGAGCCATAAGCCTCACTGAAAGGACACTACAATCACTAATATCTATTATAAGTGAAAGAGAGGGTACAACAGACCCCAAAAGACCAAGGCTACAATGAACAATTTATTTTTTATTTATACCACCAAAATTTCAAAGGTTATATTTTCTGTTTATAGTTTTCATACATATATATTTGTTCTATTATTGTTATTTATTTATTTTTTATTTAGTTTTTTATTTATTTTTTGTTTAATTTTTGTTTGCAAATAAATACAAAATTCTTTGAAAAAAAATATAATTTATTCACAAAAAATCAAACTCTTCAATTACTATTGATTTATCACAAACAAAAAAAGGATTTGGCATTTTTTTTTTGCCTTTCTTATGAAAATTATATTCAATTTTTTTTATAAACAACAACTCTGAGTGCTTTTGTCTTCAGTTTCAGTAGTTGATGTTAAAGATATATCTGTAGAATAACAAAAACAAAACAATTTGTATTTAACTTTACATATCCATATTCAATGTATAATATGGTTATCTGTTCACAATGATTACCTCCTGCTGGTGTATTATCTATATCATCGACTATATTGGCTTCTACACTTTTGTCCATACCTTTAAAGCTTTCATCAGACCCAACTCCTAAAAATATTCAATATTTAATATTTTCAAGAAAAATTGGTTTGTTTTAAGAGTAATGAGTATGAAACATACCTTTATCTTCCATTCTTGGCTGACTATCATCTGAACTCAACCCTTCACCTAATGGCACACTATCAGGAGTTTTAAAATCATCTATTTCAGCCATATTTTCTAGGTCTTCCATGGTAATATCTATGTCACAGTAATAAAAAAGATATACATAAACAACTATGGAGCCAAAAACTATTTTAAAACTATCAATTATATGTTAACTAACCATTACTTGTCTGTGTGTTTACACTCATTTGTTAAAAAGCTTGATATGGACTGGGAGATAATTCAATATCCAATATTGTTAGTGGCATAGGTGGAGATAAAGCTTCACTCCTGGGTGTTTCCACTTATTTTTCTAAAATTTAAAATTATAATCTACTAACATTGTTCATCAAGTTTATTTTTACAGACTAATTACAATTACATTTTACTCTACTAACACAGTTCTGCATGCTTACTTTTCTAACAATTAAAACTTGAATATACTAACATTGTTAAAGTGCCACGCAACGCAATTTTTTCATTCCTGATTTGGATAGAGCATGTCATTTTAATACATTTTCTAATTTACTAAAATTATCAAATTTTCTCTAGTTTATCTTGATATATTATTTTTAAGAGCAGGAATGTAAATCTTAGCATCCAGCCCATGTTAGGCTCAGCCCCATGGATAGTGCTTGCTTATTGGAGGCTTCCATTTACCCACCAATAAGCAAGAAAGGTTCACAACCAAAAATAGGTCTGCTCCTATGCATCACATTCAGGCTTTTTAAATAAAGATAGCTAGAGAACGATAAAAAATTCATAATAGGAGTAAATTAGGAAGTGTCTTTAAATTGAATGCTCTTTCTGAATCAAGAAATAAAAAAAAAATGTTTTTTTGTCCCTTTAAGCATGGTCCTTTTTTCTGACTAACATCTAATAACAATGTTCAGCGGGATCCTGTTCCGGGGAGGAGCTAGTCACGCAATAGTGATCCTCCATAGCGGACGCTGGTTTTGCAGCTCCCGCGCCTCCATCTCCCCACGCCACTAGCCCCGAGGCCCTGTCAATTTTACAGGCTTGTTTGGGCGTTGAGCTGACTGTTCGGCTCCAAAGGCTGCAGGATTTGAAAGACTTGCGGTGTAATCCGCCGGACCCACTTGTACATCGCAGACGGCATAGACGGCAGGTGTTCTTCAAAGCCGACAACAGATCTAGGCTTGTTGCTTCACGCTCTCGAGCGTCAGTGAGGAGTGCTGGCCACGTTACCCGCTGGTTGAGAGGGGTTGTTGACACACAGAGTGATCTGGGGGTCACCTCCTTTTCCCTGGGACTCAAAAAAAAAACGCCGGCTCCACTGGCGGCTGGAAGAAGCGGCTTGTAAAACCTGCATCCTTGTCATAGGAGACAAAATAGCTTACGGCTGAATGCTCTCTGCATCGTTAGTTCCTTGCTGGCAGAGAACGGCAACCTGTACACAGAAGAATTAGGAGCCTGCCTGGATTCAGAAATATCCTGTGGAATCTGCAAGTATTATAGGAGTTTAGAAAACAACGTTAAACTCATCTTTTCTCTAAAGCTCTGTCACATATCTTTTACTTCTCTCGTTTTACTGTATCTCTTGAGCAGTGAACTGTCTGGTTAAATTTTTCCTTGATGAACATACATATTTAATATATAGCTGGATTTGAACTTTTCAGCGGTACAGAGAAGAAAATAAGGGGGGGGAAAAAAAATAAGTTATGAAACGTTGCTTAGCACTTGAGGATTTGATTATTCTATGTGTCAGTTTATAAAAGGACTTGAGTGTGTTTTTTTTTTCTTCCCTGCTTGGTTGATGAGACTCTTTACTACATATTCAGGAGTTTAACATTAATCCTAGGCTGCTGGGATCTGCAGCTGTTATGAACTTTTGCCCGGTCCTTTTGGAAGGGAAGAGAAAAGAAAAGGAAAAAAAAAATCATAGAATTCATTTTGTTTAAAAGTTTTGTTATTATTCTGAACCAGAGAATGGTATGAGTTATCAATGCTGTTTGTTAGCCCGCTGAATATAACAGGAACGTAATAGTAGCTGTATCTGAACAAAACTGATATTATTATTGCATTGTTGGTGATGTGCAAGGTTTTTTTTTTTAACAATGCTTTGGCTGTGAAAAAGAATGAGAAAGAGACCATCTTAACATAATATATAGGTAAGAGGTCAGTTAAAGGAAAGAAAAGAAGAGTAAGGAGAAGGAAAAAGAAGGAAAGAAAGAGGGGACTAAAAGAAAGCAGCAGGAAAAGAAAGGGTTAAATTTATCTTAAAGTTGCTATATTCATATTCAACTGTTGACCTAAAATTATAGATTCTTTTGCTAGAAACTAGTCTGGTATAAGGGGACCCATTTCTCTTAAAGCACAGTTTAGTATCACATAATATTTAGATAATATCACTGAAAAATTTCACAAATAGGAAGGGAAAAGGCCCTTTTTTCTTTGTTTCTGTTTTTTTTGATTGGTTGTTGTTTTTGTTGTTTTCTTATTTTTGTTGTGTTTCACATTAATTTATGGAAAGGTTTATTTCACAAGTAAAACATAGTTCACCCATAATGCCTCCTAAGATAAAAGATCGTAAGACAAAAGGCTCGGACACCTGCACAGATCTTAATTTAGAAATGAGTAACCCGATACCAGATCCCTAGCCTATAATGGCCCAAATAACAGAATGTATAGCTCCTCAATTTAATGAAATTAAAAAGGAGTTAATGAATATCTCTACTAATATTTTGGCCCTCTCTACTGACGTAAAGCAATTTGCAATGAGACTTTCAGAAGCTGAAAGTAGAATTTCAGATATAGAGGATGTTTCTAATACTCAAGCCACACAACTCCTTGCTCAAGAATCCCAGATTATTAATCTACAAAATCGCCTGGAGGACATGGAGGATCGCTCCAGGCGAAATAATATTAGAATTGTAGGTTTACCCGAAACATTGGAGTATAAGGATCTTATTAAATTTACTTCTGAAATACTTCCCCAGGCTCTGGGTTTCCCGGCCTCCCATCTCCCTCTGGAAGTGGAAAGAGCCCATAGAATCGGCCTTCCTAGCCTAAATATGAATGGCTCCCCCAGAAATAGGATGTGTATTGTCAAATACCTTAAATTTCAGGATAAGGCAGAATTGTTAAAACTATATAAAAAGATGGATTCTCTTATTATAGATAATAATAAACTGCTATTATTTCAGGATTTCTCTACGGAGACTTCCGCTAAAAGGAAGTCTATGGCTCCGTTTTGTACTAGTCTCATTAAGAATGGTTTTAAGGCAAGACTAATATACCCTGCTAAAATTATACTCGAAGATCAGGATAAACGTATTACATTTAATAACTCTGCTGAAGTGAAAGAATTTATGATTGCAAAAAAAATTGCAGAAGTGAAATGACGTGGTACATTACTTTTGTTTAAAAAGTTTACTAATTCTCAGAGTAGAGTTAAGCATAATAGCAAGGTGTAGCTTAGTCCAGTTAACAAAAGATATAAAACAATGTTTGAGTCTGCGATGCCAATTGTTTTTAATGTTTTTTGGGAATTTTTTTCTTTTTTCTTTTATCGTTCCCCTCGCCTGTGTCCTCCCACACTCCCCTTCTTTTCTATCTCAAATTGGGCCACCTAGACAGGTTCTATGCCCTGTATATTCTCTCTAGCTTGGTATGACTTTTAATATGTGTCAAGAGTTCAGAGTACTCTCCTGGAATGTTGGTGGTTTTACCTCCCCAATGAAGCGTAAACTTGTATTAAGAACTCTGGCTAAACACCATCCCTCAGTGGTGTTTTTACAGGAGACCCATTTAAAAGAGTTGGAAATCCCAAAACTGAAAACAAATTGGGTAGGAGAGGTGTTTGCCACCCCAGTTAAAAAAAGGAAGGCAGGGGTCGCTATACTGCTGCAAAAAAACTTAGACTATAAGGTTAAAAAGGTAGAATATGATCCGGAGGCAAGATTTCTTATTTTACAGGTTGTTATTAATAAGGTTGATTTTGCTTTTTGTAATATTTATGGCCCAAATACCCACGACCCGGGGTTTTGGGAGAAGATTAAAATTAAGCTCTTTCCATTTGTCTCTCAAAACCTTATTTTAGGGGGAGATTTTAATATTGCAATGTGTCCCAAACTAGACAGGTTATCACAGAAAAAAACAAGAGATTATGAGAAAAGAGCAAAATGTCTGAAACAGGTCTGTCACAAACTTAAACTCCTAGATATATGGCGTATTGAGCATCCTGACTCCAGAACTTTTTCCTGTGAGTCAAAAGTACATAGAACCTTCTCAAGGATCGATATGCTTTTAGTATCAGAATCTTTATCGATATTGAGAGCCAAATCTGATATTGCTGACATACTTTTTTCTGACCACGCTATTATATCACTAGCCTTTCCTTCTCTAAGTAGACCTAAAGATAGGAATCAAAGTTTCACATTTCCTCGTTTTCTATATAACAGTCCCAGCTTTGGTTCTTGGCTAAAACAAAAATGGAAAGATTATGTCACTTTTAATATCGCACAAAGTTGTAATGTAGAAACATTCTGGGAACGTCGAAAGCAGTGTTAAGAGGGGAAATAAAAGCATATATTAACATATGGAACAAGAAAGCTAGAGCGACTGAAATACAGCTCGCCTGTCAGGTTAAGAATGCACTTAGAAATTATTATAGTGATAGATCAAATAGAAATTGGAGTAAATATTTGGAGGTAAAAAATAATCGGGAGGTTTATCTTAAAAAAAGATCTCAATATGAAGATCTCAAACTGAATCTTAAATTTAAAGGCTTTCACGGTATCTCGGCAAAACATTTAGCTAGTCTAACTAAAAATAGGAAAAGTAAAAATTATATTACGGCCATAAAAGAGGGTGAAGATAGATTTACAGATCCTGAAAAAATTAGAACGGTTTTTCATAATTTTTACCAAAAACTCTATAATAAAACAGATGTGAATGTCGCTAATCTTGAAAAATTATTTTCTCATATCATACTTCCTCAAACTTCTAAAGAATGTCTAGAAAACTTAAATGCACATATTACAGGAGAAGAAATTATCAAGGCTATTGAGAAGGCAAAATTAAACAAAGCGGCTGGGCCAGACTTCTTACCAGCTGAATTTTATAAATTACTAACCATAGAAATTAATCCTACCTTGGAGAGGCTATACAATGCATATTTTTCTTCCAGCAATATGATGTCCAACATTTTCACAGCAGCCAATGTTACCTTAATTCCGAAAAAAGATAGGGGAAAAGAGGACCCAGCTTCGTATAGGCCAATTTCTATTCTCAATGTAGACTATAAAATATTAACTTCTATTATTGCTGACAGATTGGCGAAGGGTTTACATGATATTATCCACCCCGATCAGACAGGTTTCATTAAAGGAAGGAATTCGGCTAAAAATATTCGCAAGTAGTGATGTTGTTGGATTATTTTTGGAATAGAGAGAAATTAAAGAAAGATAAACAGGCGGATCTGGCCCTTCTAACAGTAGATGCAGAAAAGGCCTTTGATTCCATCACATGGCAGTATCTGTTCACTGTCTTAGAAAGATTTGGTTTTCAAGGACAATTTCTTAATTTTATTCATAAAATATATCGAATGCCGGTCTCTTATTTATTGATTAATGGTATATTAACTCCCAAGATAATTCTAGGTAGGGGAACACGGCAAGGGTGCCCTCTGTCTCCCTTGTTGTTTGATATCGCGTTAGAGCCTTTGGCCATTTGGCTAAGACAAAACATAACTGGTATTACTATTGGCTCACAAAAACTGAAAACACTGTTGTATGCTGATGACATGTTACTTTTTTTAGATACTACAGCGTATCATATACCGCTAGTTATGCAAATCTACGCTGAATTCAGCTCATTCTCGGGCTATAAAATCAATTTTGATAAAAGCGAGTTACTGTGGATTCATAAATCAAAAACAAGTTGTTCAAATCATCCCTTTAAAATCGTTGACCACTTTAAATATTTGGGGATAATCCTACACAGAAACCCTAAAAGATGGTACGACCTGAATTTTGTATCTCTATTTAACAAGATAAAAAATAACCTGGAGGTATGGGCCTCTTTTCCCCTTTCTATAACAGCACGTGTTAATATTATAAAAACTATTGTGTTTCCCCAAATTTTGTACCCTCTACAAAATCTCCCACTGTTCCTCTTAAAATCGGATCTTAGAAAATTCAAGCAATATGTATCTAAATTCATTTGGGGCAACAAAAGAGCACGCATATCTTTCATGAAGTTGACACATAAGAAAACTTTCGCGGGTTTAGCTCTTCCTAGTTTAAACACATATAATATTGCTACGTTAGTTAAATTTGCCCTTGATTGGATCTCGGACTCCAATAATTTTGCTACTGTTGAATTAGAAACCCAATGTATATTTCCCTTCTCTTTAAAAGCTATCTTACATAATAGAATCAATCAGCTATCTCCTAGGATTGCAAAATTTTTGTCTATTAAAAATATAATCATAGCCTGGCATAAATTTTGCAAAGAATTGGGAATAGATCCGCACTTTTCTAAATATCTCCCTATAAGAGGTAATCCTGAGCTTGTGCCTGGCATCCAACATGGGGTGTTTAAAAAGTGGGAAGAGAATGGGTTGTCAAGGGTTTCTCAGGTTTTAGCGGACTCCTGTCAATTGTATTCAGCAGATATTCTTTTTCAACAATTTAATCTATCTAGGAACAATCTATTTGCGTACTTTCAAATTAGACATTTTGTGCAGAATTCACAGGTTAGGGAGGAGTGGTTGTCTGAATGGGCTGAAATTGATATATGTATTGATAAATTTTTAAGTGGCAAAACCTCAATTTCATTTATATATGATATAATGTTAGCTAAACAGGGTGCACTAGGAGTAGAGAAAATATGCAAGAACTGGGAGAATACTTTTCCTAGTTTAAACCTGGAAATGGTCTTACAAAGTTTTGCAGCAGTATACAAATGTATTCTTCCCATCTCTGTAAAAGAGTCTCACTTGAAACTAGTCAATAAATATTACCTATTCCCATCTAGAATGGCACAGTATTACCCTTCTCAATCTTTTTTGTGCCCTAGGTGTTCCCAGACCAAGGCTAATTTAATGCATATGCTATGGTCATGTCCTAAGACGAAACAATTCTGGTTAAAAATACAGTATTGGGTTAATCGGTCCTTTAATGTAATCACTAATTTTACTCCTGAGCTGGTATTTTTTCTTAGAATAGAGGACCAAGCAAATAAGGTTTTCTTAGACGCCTTCAGAGTTATTATCCTTACAGCTAGGTTTCTCTTATTTAAAAATTGGCGTCTGCATAAGGCCCCCCCTTTCGCGCTGGTTCTTAAAGAGATTCAGTCCCAGATACTGTTTGAAGCTTTTCACACCCAGTTCTCTACTGAAAAATATATTAGGAATTTTATCCATAGATGGCTGCCAATTATTATCTCCTACCCGTTGCCAGTGCAGAAAAATATCTTGTCTCCGTTTCTAAGCTCACAGACCTTTGCTGATCTAGTGGTACATGGGCTGTTTCCCCCGTTATGGGTGTCTAATGTAAGGGAAATTTGCTTTTAAGAAAGCTGTTCTCCAGAGAAGGTGGTGGTGGGGGGGGCGACAGGCGAGGGGACAAACGCATTTTTATTTATTTATTTATTTAATTTTTTTTCTTTTTTTTTCTTTGGGCTTGGGTCTTCTTATGTTCTGTCTAGTCTTGTTTTGTCTTGTCTTGTCTTATCGTATTATTATTTTATTATCACTCATATCTGGGTTTGTTACTAGGTATTTGCAGGGCCTCTACGGGGGTCGGATATGTTTATTTTTACGTAGACTACAAGAGATCAAGGGTTGTTTTGTGTGTTGTTTTTCTATTTTCTCTGCTTATGTTAACAGGTAAAAATTAAGGTAATTGTAACCATGATCGCTTGGCCTTATGTCTTAAGGCCAAGGCCTATGCATTGTTCTTTTTGCTTTTGCCTAATATTGGTAAGAGATTATTGTATTTGTTATTTTTATTTTTATGCTAAAAATCCACAATAAAAAAATAATTAAAAAAAAAACAAAAAAAACAATGTTCAGCATGTTTACATTAGTAGATACTTATGATCTATAAATTTATGTTTAGTGTTCTCTGTCTCTGACAGTCATTTATTTTTATGCTGTTCATTATAAACATACATGAAAGGGACACTAAACACAATTTTATTATGTAATGATTCCGATCAAGCATACAACTATAACCATCTATACAATTTGATACTACTAACATAATGATTTTAATAATCCTCAATATAACAATCTGATAAATTAGAACGAAAAATATGATTGTAAATTAATCGTCAATGATGACTCAGTTCAAATTACATTATATGTTTCTATTACAAGAAATTTTAAAAAATATATACAAATCTTAATATATATACAGATGGATTAAACTAACATGTCCTTATCAATCTTCTGATAGATCTGTAGTACTTAGGTTCTCTTCTCTTCAAGTCACTATATTTTCGAAGACATTGTCATCTTGTTCTTTTAATTTTTGAAATCCTATGCATTTTTTCGAAGTATCTCGTATATAATTTTGTCACGGCATTCCTGTTTCACTGCCCTTATACCCCCAATATGTTTTGGAAAATATTTATCCATCGCATAAACTAATATTACTAATTCACCAGCACCAAAAGGTTTAGGGCGCGACATGCTTGATGATGACGTCATTAATCGTTAAGTCAATCATTATCGCAATGATCGCGATATTTATCAACTAAAGAATGCCAATGCTTCAAATATAATATATATTTCTCCTACATTGGTGTATCCTTACTTGTGGGATATTCTCAATCCCTACAGGAAGTGGCAAAGAGAGCACACAGCAAAGCTGTCCATATAGCTCCCCTCAGGCTCCGCCCCACTAGTCATTCTCTTTGCCGCTCTAACTAGTAGCATCTCCCCGGGGGTGGTAAAGAGTATGTGGTGTTAGTTGTAGTTTTTTATTTCTTCTATCAAGAGTTTGTTATTTTAAAATAGTGCCGGCTTGTACTATTTACTCTGCAGCAGAAAGTGAAGAAGATTTCTGCTAAGAGGACTATGATTTTAGCACCAGTAACTAAAATCCATTGCTGTTCCCACGCAGGACTGTTGAAATCAGATAACATCAGTTGGGGGGAACAGTTTGCAGGCTTAACTGCTTCAGGTATGATCAGTCATTTTTCTAACAAGACCCAGTAATGCTAGAAGACTGTCAGAAATTCCCTCTGGGATAGGTAAGCCATTGTTATTAGATTCAGCAATAAAAGGATGGCTTATTTTAAGGGCGTATGCTGGTTGACACTATTGTGGGCTAATCGATTGCTTTTTAGCAAGTTTTCAACTTAAATAGGTGTTTTTTTTATCAACTTAAAACACTTTTGGGGATTAATTTGCGCCTGGCACTTAGTTGGACACCTAATCTAGTCAGAAAGGCCCCTCCACTCTGGTATGCAGAGGAAGGAAGCCTCATTTTCGCGCCTCAATTGTGCACTTGTTTTGACTAGCCAGTTCATGCAGCTTCACGTGGGGAGTCCGGAGGCATCAGGAAGGGCTCCAGGGAGGCTTATATTCTTACCAAAATAACCCTAAGGAAGGTAAAAGCCACAGGGCAAGCTGTGGCAGAGTACTGTAGTGTGTTAACCGGTTAACTGCTGTTATTAGCTCCGGTTTGGGCATTAAGGGGTTAATTGGTCTGAAAATTTGTGTGCAACCTTTTCAAAGCATTATGACACTGTGGTGAAAATTTCATAAAAATCGGATGTGTTTTTGATGTTTTTTTGATGTTTCAGTGTGCACTTTTATTATTTAAAGAGACAGTAACGTTCTTGTCAAAAATACATTTTATTGCATTGAAGTTACTTTTAAGTCTGTTAAACATGTCTGAACCTTCAGATAGCCTATGTTCTCTATGTTCAAAGGCCAAGGTGGTTCCCCCATTTAATTTATGTGTGAAATGTACTATAGCGTCCAAACAGCTTAAGGACCGTACAATTACACTTAAAGATATAGCCCAAGATGATTCTTTAGCTGAAGGGTGTGAAGATAGCTCGCTATCCTCCCCTTCTGTGTCAACACCAGCTATGCCCGCGCAAGCGATGCCCAGTACATCTAACGCACCAATTGCGATTACTATGCAACAGTTAGCGGCAGTAATGGATAATTCTCTCTCAGCATTTTTATCCAAACTGCCAGCTTTTCCTAGGAAGCGTGATTGCTCAGTTTTAAACACAGAAAATGAGCAAGCTGACGCAGAGGATAATTTATCTGTAGTGCCCTCACATCAATCTGACTTGGCGGTGAGGGAGGGCCTGTCTGAGGGAGAAATTTCTGACACAGGGAAAGTTTCTCAGCAGGCAGAGCCTGATGCCATAGCATTTAAATTTAAGCTAGAACACCTCCGCGCCCTACTTAAGGAGGTCCTAGCTACACTTGATGATTGTGATCCTTTGGTGATCCCTGAAAAATTGTGTAAAATGGACAAATTCTTAGAGGTCCCAGTACACACTGATGCATTTCCGATACCTAAGAGGGTGGCGGATATCGTGACTAAGGAGTGGGAGAAGCCAGGTGTACCCTTTGTTCCCCTCCTATATTTAAGAAAATGTTCCCAATTGTTGACCCTAGAAGGGACGCATGGCAGACGGTCCCTAAGGTAGAGGGGGCAGTTTCAATGCTAGCTAAGCGCACGACTATACCAATAGAAGACAGTTGCGCTTTCAAAGATCCTATGGATAAAAAATTAGAAGGTTTACTTAAGAAAATCTTTGTTCAACAGGGTTTTCTTCTTCAACCAATTTCTTGCATTATTCCTGTAACCACTGCAGCGGCTTTTTGGTTTGAGGAACTAGAAAACTTGCTCCAAAAGGAGACTTCTTATGATGAAGTCATGGACAGAATTCACGCCCTGAAGTTGGCTAATTCTTTCATTACAGACGCCGCTTTCCAGTTAGCTAAATTAGCGGCGAAAAATTCTGGTTTTGCAATTGTGGAGCGCAGAGCTCTTTGGTTAAAGTCTTGGTCGGCGGATGTGTCGTCCAAAACAAAATTACTTAATATTCCTTTCAAGGGTAAGACCCTATTTGGGCCAGAGTTGAAGGAAATTATTTCAGATATCACTGGGGGAAAGGGCCATGCCCTTCCACAGGATAGACCTTTCAAGGCTAAAAATAAGTCTAATTTTCGTTCCTTTTGCAATTTCAGGAACGGACCGACTTCCACCTCTACAGCCACTAGGCAAGAGGGTAACGCATCCCAGCCCAAACCAGCATGGAAGCCATTGCAAGGCTGGAACAAGGGCAAACAGGCCAAGAAGCCTGCTGCTGCTACCAAGACAGCATGAAGGGGTAGCCCCCGATCCGGGACCGGATCTAGTAGGGGGCAGACTTTCTTTTTTGCTCAGGCTTGGGCAAGAGATGTTCTGGACCCCTGGGCACTAGAAATTGTTTCTCAGGGGTATCTTCTAGAGTTCAAGGACCTTCCTCCAAGGGGAAGGTTCCACATGTCTCGCTTATCTTTAGACGAGATAAAGAGACAGGCATTCTTATGTTGCGTAGAAGACCTATTAAAGATGGGAGTGATACACCCAGTTCCAACAGCGGAACAAGGACTGGGTTTTTACTCAAACCTGTTTGTAGTTCCCAAAAAAGAAGGAACTTTCAGGCCAATTCTGGACTTAAAAATTCTAAACAAATTCCTCAGAGTTCCATCATTCAAAATGGAAACCATTTGGACTATTTTACCAACGATCCAGGAGGGTCAATATATGACTACCGTGGACTTAAAGGATGCGCACCTGCATATTCCTATCCACAAAGATCACCATCAGTTCCTGAGGTTTGCCTTTCTGGACAAACATTACCAGTTTGTGGCTCTTCCGTTTGGTTTAGCCACTGCTCCCAGAATTTTCACAAAGGTGCTAGGGTCCCTTCTAGCGGTGCTAAGGCCGAGGGGCATTGCAGTAGCACCTTACCTAGACGACATTCTAATACAAGCATTGTCCCTTCCCAAAGCAAGGGCTCATACAGACATTGTTTTAGCCTTTCTCAGATCTCACGGGTGGAAGGTGAACATAGAAAAAAGTTCCCTGTCCCCGTCCACAAGGGTTCCCTTTCTGGGAACAATAATAGACTCCGTAGAAATGAAGATCTTTCTGACAGAGGTCAGGAAGTTAAAGCTTCTGAACGCTTGTCGAGTTCTTCAATCCATTCCTCAGCCCTCCATAGCTCAGTGCATGGAGGTAATAGGACTAATGGTTGCGGCAATGGACGTGGTTCCTTTTGCTCGAATTCATTTAAGACCATTGCAACTGTGCATGCTCAAACAGTGGAATGGGGATTATGCAGACTTGTCTCCCCAGATTCAAAACCAGAGACTCACTCCTCTGGTGGCTGTCTCTAGATCACCTGTCTCAGGGAATAAGTTTCCGCAGACTGGAGTGGATCATCGTCACGACCAACGCCAGTCTTTTGGGCTGGGGCGCGGTCTGGGAGTCCCTGAAGGCTCAGGGTCTATGGTCTCGGGAAGAATCTCTTCTCCTGATAAACATATTGGAATTGAGAGCGATATTCAATGCGCGGAGGCCAGATTCATCAGATGTCAGTCGGACAACATGACGACTGTAGCGTACATCAATCATCAGGGGGGAACGAAGAGTTCCCTGGCGATGAGAGAGGTATCCAAGATCATCAAATGGGCAGAGGATCGCTCCTGCCATCTATCAGCAATTCACATCCCAGGAGTGGACAACTGGGAAGTGGATTATCTGAGTCGTCAGACTTTCCATCCGGGGGAGTGGGAACTTCACCCGGAGGTTTTTGCCCAGTTAACTCAACTATGGGGCATTCCTTGGTCGTTCAATCTAGCTTATGTCTTTCCACCATTTCCTCTTCTCCCACGGCTAGTAGCCAGGATCAAACAGGAGAAGGCTTTGGTAATTCTGATAGCTCCTGCGAGGCCACGCAGGACCTGGTATGCAGACCTGGTGAATATGTCATCGGTTCCACCATGGAAGCTACCTTTGAGGCAGGAACTTCTAATTCAAGGTCCATTCGTACATCCAAACCTAGTCTCTCTGCAACTGACTGCTTGGAGATTGAACGCTTGATTCTAGCTAAGCGTGGGTTTTCGGATTCAGTTATAGATACCCTGATTCAGGCTAGAAAGCCTGTCACTAGGAAAATTTACCATAAGATATGGCGGAAATATCTTTGTTGGTGCGAATCCAAGGGTTACTCATGGAGTAAGATTAGGATTCCAAGGATTTTAGCTTTTCTCCAAGAAGGATTGGAGAAAGGTTTGTCAGCTAGTTCCTTAAAAGGACAGATATCAGCTCTGTCTGTTTTGTTACACAAACGTCTGGCAGCAATGCCAGATGTTCAGGAGTTTGTGCAGGCTTTAGTCAGAATCAAGCCTGTCTACAGACCTGTGGCTCCTCCATGGAGTCTAAATCTAGTTCTTTCAGTTCTTCAGGGGGTTCCGTTTGAACCTCTACATTCCATAGATATTAAGTTACTATCTTGGAAAGTTTTGCTTTTGGTTGCTATCTCTTCCGCTAGAAGAGTTTCTGAATTGTCTGCTTTGCAGTGTAATTCACCCTATCTGGTGTTTCATACAGATAAGGTCGTTTTACGTACCAAACCTGGTTTTCTTCCAAAAGTTGTTTCCAATAAGAATATTAACCAGGATATAGTTGTTCCTTCTCTGTGTCCTAACCCAGCTTCTAACAAGGAACGTCTGTTACACAATCTCGATGTGGTTCATGCTTTGAAGTTTTACCTAAAAGCAACTAAAGATTTCAGACAAACTTCGTCCTTGTTTGTCGTCTATTCTGGTAAGAGGAGAGGTCAAAAGGCGACTGCAACCTCTCTGTCTTTCTGGCTGAAAAGCATCATCCGGTTGGCTTATGAGACTGCTGGAAGGCAGCCTCCTGAACGAATTACAGCTCACTCTACTAGAGCTGTGGCTTCCACTTGGGCTTTCAAGAATGAGGCTTCTGTTGAACAGATCTGTAAGGCAGCGACTTGGTCTTCACTGCATACATTTGCCAAATTTTACAAATTCGATACTTTTGCTTCTTCGGGGGCTATTTTTGGGAGAAAGGTTTTGCAAGCAGTGGTGCCTTCCGTTTAGGTTACCTGACTTGTTCCCTCCCTTCATCCGTGTCCTAAAGCTTTGGCATTGGTTCCCACAAGTAAGGATGAAGCCGTGGACCGGATACACCAATGTAGGAGAAAACAGAATTTATGTTTACCTGATAAATTTCTTTCTCCTACGGTGTATCCGGTCCACGGCCCACCCTGGCATTTTAGTCAGGTTTAAATTTATTTTTATAAACTACAGTCACCACTGCACCCTATGGTTCTCCTTTTTCTCCTAACCGTCGGTCGAATGACTGGGGGGGGGCGGAGCCTGAGGGGAGCTATATGGACAGCTTTGCTGTGTGCTCTCTTTGCCACTTCCTGTAGGGATTGAGAATATCCCACAAGTAAGGATGAAGCCGTGGACCGGATACACCGTAGGAGAAAGAAATTTATCAGGTAAACATAAATTCTGTTTTCGATGTATCTATTTTTTAATGTTTGTAAACAAAAATTATTAAAGGGACACTGAACCCAAAATTTTTCTTTTGTGATTCAGATAGAGCATGCAATTTTAAGCAACTTTCTAATTTGCTCCTATTATCAAATTTTCTTCATTCTCTTGGTATGTTTATTTGAAAAGCAAGAATGTAAGTTTAGATGCTGGTCCATTTTTGGTGACCAACCTGGGTTGTCCTTGCTGATTGGACAGCACCAATAAAAAAGTGCCGTCCATGGTACTGTACCAACAATTTTCTGGCTCCTTAGCTTAGATGCCTTCTTTTTTAAATAAAGTTAGCAAGAGAACAAAGAAAAATTGATAATAGGAGTAAATTAGAAAGTTGCTTAAATCCCGAAAGAAAACATTTGGGTTCAGTGTCCCTTTAATAGAATGTTCAATAATAAAACATAGTTTTGTTTATGTTGAAATGGTTAATAAAGTCAATTTTGTTAATGAATGATTTGTGTAAACATCATGAAATTTTACAAAATGTATAATTTACTCCTATTGTCAAATACTAATTATTATATTTATAACTTCATAAAAAAAAACAGGAATAAAAGATTACTAGTCAGGCGGACTTCGGTTCAGCACCCTGGATAGCGCTTAATTATTGGTATATATATTTAGCAAACAATAAGCAAGTGGTACCTAGATGCTGAATCGAAAACGGTCATGCTCTTAATCGTTCAATCCAGTTTTTTAAATGAAAATAACAATAGAACTAAGAATTATTGTTAATAGGAGTAAATTATCAATTTTATATAAATTGCTTCTATGTTTAAAGTTACTCAAAAAAAATAATGTTGTTTCGTAACTAATTCAGTGTTACATATGTGTATATATATTATAATTTATTTTTGGTTACAGTACGTTTTGAAAAAATTAAAATATATATTTTTTAAGTATTCTTTGTAAGATTTTAATAAACCAATATTTATTGCATTATTTGTTGACAAATGTTTTGGTTTTCTTTATTTTAAAATTGGAACACAACTATTGTCACTATTTGCTTCCTCCAAAAAGATAATTGGATTAATATTACATAAATTATATGTACAATGACAATGTTTGATCTATATGAGCCACCAGAATTTTAATTATTTATTTAATAAAAAAATAGGTTATAAGAGTAAGCCCTCAAGGATTTCAGAATTTGAATATGGCCTTACCTAGGAGCTGTTAAAAGTTTAAATTACAATAAAACAAAGACAATAACCTTGTTAAAGTCTTTACAAAAGTTGTTTTAAATTACAAGTCCTATCTGATTCCAGAAACTTTTACTTTTAAATAGACTACCTATTTTTTAAGTCTACAATTCAATGAGACAGTAAAATGGATTAACACCATCTTTTGAGGGATTAAATACAACAAATAACATTATTTAAAAGAGTAATAGAAGCTATAGACAGTAGTGTGATGTCACAAAGACAATATATTGTCAACCAATTTTTTTATGACTTTTATCATAAACATGATTTAAAATTACTATTTTAAACCATTTATAATTGAATAGCAACAACTTTATATAATTAGATGTTTATCAACAGTGAATTTTAATACCCTTAAGTATAAATTTAATTTAGAATATGTTTGGTTTAGTTGTTGTATACCAATATTTGTTACCTTTTTTATTGTCTGTTGATAAGAAACATGATCTTTTTTTGTCTTTTAGATGTTCTTTTAAATCATATTATATTTTAAATAAAAAAAATAAACACTCTATGAAACTTTAATAAAGGAAATTATTTTTTTATTAATCAACTTATAAAATAAAATTTAATCATTAAAATATTGTTCTGAAACTATGTCCCTTGTTGCCATACCATGCTTATTAGGTTGTTCTATACATATTTCTTCGGCACAATCATCAGCATGTATAGTATTTTCTTCCTCTAATGGGCGGCCTCTTTTAATTGCTATATTGTGTAGTATGCAGCAAACCAATATAATTCTTGTGAATTCCTCAGGTGCATACTGATTAGCGCCGTAAGAACAATCAAAAGAAATCGAAATTGCATTTTCAAAAGACCGAAATTCCTCTCAATTATCCCCCTAGTAGATCGATGTGCTTCATTGAAGCAAACTTTATTTCTGGTTTGTGGGTTGTTATAGGGAGTCAACAGCCATTCTGTACATGAGTACCCTCCATCTCTTAATAGGACATAAAAAATATAAATATTAATCTAAAAATAATCAGAAAGATTGATAACCAATAAAATGCAAATTAAAAATATACAGCACATTACAGTTTAATTACAGTGGACAAATTTGGCGCAATTTATGTACATGGAAACTAAAATAGACAAATTAGACACCAGTTATGCTTACCTAGAAGCCATTCTTCGGGCAAATCTCCGTCCTCGAACTGATAAGCCAGTCTGCCTTAAGATGTAAGATTCATGACATGAGCCTGGGTAGTTTGAACGGACAATGATTATCCTCATGTTGGGGTCACAGACCATCTGAACATTCAAGGAATGGAAATGCTTTCTATTCCTAAAGATCTCCTCACGAGCTTGAAGTGGTCTTACTGCAACATGGGTACAGTTGTTGGCCCCTAGGACATTGGGCATCCCAGCCATCTTATAGAAATTTGATTTTATAGATTGATATTCTTCTGGGGTAGATGGCAAGCAAACATAACGAGGAAAAATAATTATCATAGCCTATATGACTTTTGTTAAGTGACGTGAAAAAGCTGATTGACTTATTCCAATAATTATGCTAGAAACCGCCTTAAAGGAGCCTGTTGCCATAAAATGCAATGCAGCTAATAGTTTCAATAGTCCAATAATCTTTGATCTCTTGATACAGGTGTAATATGGATTCACAATCAAGCTGGAATCTTTGTATGATCTCTCAGTCAGATAGGCCGTGCAAACCAATCCGTGGAGGAATACACGGGGGACAAAAACTCTACTTCTTCTAACTAATCGATTAGCAACATTTCCAGTATTCTGTCTTCTAGACCGGATTTGTATCACACGGAGAAGAAACAAATACAGAAGTGTCTCCATAGCTGCTGAAATCCACAATGTAAGTACAATGCTGATATTACTGCCTTTTTTTTATATATGTCTAGACTGACATCTACATTGACTTTCCTATTGTTTTGTACCTTGCCCGCCACCAAAAAGGTGGTGAGGAAAAAATAACGAGGTGAGAGCGGAAAATGTAGTGAGCGCATAAATAGAAAATGGAGAGGTAGCGAGGTTTGGTGGATAAGTACGCTTGCAATTTTAAAAATGCGGGTTTGAACATAGTTGACGGCTTCGTACATATCAGTTTGCGAGTTTTGAAGCAAATTGTTTTGCAGGTAGCTCGCTGACTGCTTGGTACATGGAGCCCCAAGTGTCAGTGTGTCAGTGTGTTTTCTTGGTCAGGTTTCTTTAATAGTTTGCAGAATCACTTCTATCTCCCTTATGGTTCAAAATAGTTCTTAAATCATGTTGACCTAACCCATTAGTGATCAGACCATTTTTAAATTTTCTTAATGTTAGGGACCAGGACTATTTTTACATTTCTGCGGTGTTTGTGTTTAGCTGTAGTTTTCCTCTTACTCATTTACTGTACCCACACATATTATACAGTGCTTTTCTCACCATTAAATGGACTTTCTAAAGATACCATTATTTTCATCATCCTATAATATAAAAGGCCAAGTGTGTTTATCCGAAGCTGTCATGCGCAGTAGAGTCAGCACAGGACAAACACACCTGGCCTTACCTGATCTGCTGTTTACGGCGAAAGTGGGCATGGTCGGATGTGGGAGGGGGCGTGGCCAGGGCCAGGCACGGTCGGCGCGAGAGAGAGGGGAGAGAGATAGAAAGAGAGGGGAGAGACAAAAAGAGATGGAAAACTGCTAAAGAGAAGGGAAGAGAGAGAAAAAGAGAGGGGGAAAAGCAAAAAAGAGGGGAAAGAGCAGAATAGAGGGAAGAGAGAGAAAAAGAGAGGGGTAGAGAGAAAATAAGAGGGGGAAAGAGAGAGAGCAAAAGAGAGAGGAAGAGAGAGAGCAAAAGAGAGGGGGTAGAGAGAGAGCAAAAGAAGAGAGGGGGGAGATGGGTAGAGAGAGAAGGGGGAGAGAGGGGGAGAGAGAGCAAAAGAGAGGGGGAGAGAGCAATAGAGAGGGGGAGAGAGAGAAAAAGAGAGGGGGGAGAGAGAGAAAAAGAGTGGGGGGAGAGAGAGCAAAAGAGAGTGGGGAGAGAGCAATAAAGAGGGATGGAGAGAGAGAGCAAAAGAGAGGGATGGAGAGAGAGAGCAAAAGAGAGGGGAGAGAGAACAAAAGAGAGCGGGGAGAGAGAGCAAAAGAGAGCAGTGAGAGAGAACAAAAGAGAGGGATGAAGAGAAAGAGCAAAAGAGAGGGATGGAGAGAGAGAGCAAAAGAGAGGGGAAAGAGACAGAGCAAAAGAGAGGGGGGAGAGAGAGCAAAAGAGAGGGATGGAGAGAGAGAGCAAAAGAGAGGGGAGAGAGAGAGCAAAAGAGAGGGGGGAGAGAGAGCAAAAGAGAGGGGTGAGAGAGAACAAAAGAGAGGGGGAGAGAGCAAAAGAGAGGGATGAAGAGAAAGAGCAAAAGAGAGGGATGGAGAGAGAGAGCAAAAGAGATGGGCGAGAGAGAGAGCGCAAAAGAGAGGGGGGAGAGAACGCAAAAGAGAGGGGGAGAGAGAGCGCAAAAGAGAGGAGGAGAGAGCGCAAAAGAGAGGGGGGCTGAGAGAGCGCAAAAGAGAGGGGGAGAGAGAGAGCGCAAAAGAGAGGGGGGAGAGAGCGCAAAAGAGAGGGGGAGAGAGAGAGCGCAAAAGAGAGGGGGAGAGAGGGTGCAAAAGAGAGGGGGAGAGAGAGCACAAAAGAGAGGGAGGGAGAGAGCACAAAATAGAGGGGGGGGGAGAGTGCAAAAGACAGGGGGGAGCGAGCAAAAGAGATTGGGGAGAGAGAGCAAAAGAGAAGGATCAGAGAAAGCAAAAGAGATGGTGGAGAGAGGGAGCAAAATTGAAGGGAAAGAGCAAAAGAAAGGGTAGAGAGAGCAAAAGAGAGGGGGGAGAGAGAGAGCAAAATAGAGGGGGTAGAGAGAGCAAAAGAGAGGTGAAGCGAGAGCGAACGCAAAAGAAAGGGGGAGAGAACACAAAAGAGAGGGGGAGAGAGAGCAAAAGAAAGCAAAAGAGAGGGGGAGGGAGAGAGAGCAAGGGGTGGGACCGCTGTACTGCAAAAAATGGCCCGTTTAAACGGGCTTTAGGACTAGTATCATTTTACTATAAAAAAAATTATAAAATATGTTGAAAAAATGGAAAAAAAACACACTTTTTCTAATTTTGACCCCAAAAATTTCTTACGCATCTACAACCACCAAAAAACTCCCATGCTAAATAGTTTCTAAATTTTGTCCTGAGTTTAGAAATACCCAATGTTTACATGTTCTATTTCCAAACCTTTTTTTTTTTTTTTAAATTAGCGATAGTTACATTGTAACACTGATATCTGTCAGGAATTCCCGAATAACCCTTAACATGTATATGTTTTTTTTAGTAGACAACCCAAAGTATTGATCTAGGCCCATTTTGGTATATTTCATGCTACCATTTCACCGCCAAATGAAATCAAATAAAAAAATTGTTAACTTTTTCACAAACATTAGGTTTCTCACTGAAATTATTTACAAACAGCTTGTGCAATTATGACACAAATGGTTGTAAATGCTTCTCTGGGTTCCCCTTTGTTCAGAAATAGCAGACATTTATGGCATTGGCATTACTTTTTGGTAATTAGAAGGCCACTAAATGCCGCTGTGCACCACACTTGTAATATGTCCAGCAGTGAAGGGGTTAATTAGGCAGCTTGTAGGGTTAATTTTATATTTAGTGTCGAGATCAGCCTCCCACCTGACACATCCCACCCTCTGATCCCTCCCTGACCCCTCTCAAACAGCTCTCTTCACTCCCCCACCTCACAATTGTCACCGCCATCTTAAGTACTGGCAGAAGGTCTGCCAGTACTAAAATAAAAGGAATTTTTTTAAATATATGTTCTGCAGTGTTGGATCCCCCTTAGCCCCTAACCTACCTGACCCCCCCAAACAGCTCTCAAACCCTCTCCCTTCTACCTATATGTTGCCATCTTCAATCTTGGGTACTGGCAGCATCCAGTTTGCTGAAAAAAATGTTTTTTTTAATTATTTTTTTTATCTAAAAATGTTTCTTTCTGTAGTGTAGCTGCCCCCCTCAGTTCCCTCCTCCCTCCCCCTCCCAGATCCTCAACATTTATTCCCCCCTCCCTCTCCCTCCTTCCCATACACTTGAATGTAGCGTACGTGTGCACCCCCCGCCCCCTCACACGCTCCCGCACAATTGCGTGCACTTGAGGGACACAGGATCCGGAACCAACAAGCTATGGCCCGCCCACCCGCCTCCCTGCTATGGCTCCCACCCACCAACGATCAGCACCACCGCAGGCCGATGCAAAGAGAGCAGCCAACCAGCATAAGCAGTGCTGAGGTCATGAACCATTTTGCTGTGATCTCATGAGATTTCATAGTAAACTTCCTTAAACTGAATAGGGAAATAACATGAGTGTGCATGAGGCACGCTCCCTTTCAGGTCCCGGGACAGGCATATTAATTTGCTGCTTAAAGTTCTTTGCAGTTTTTTTTTTGAGGTAAAATATCTTTCTTTTTTACATAGAGATGCTCAGGTGATATTTTCTAGTCAGCTTTTTACAGATATGCTGCATTATTTTCAAGTGTTTCAATGTTTGGGTATCATGTTCCTTTAGGTGTTAGCAGTCTGTACAAGAGACTATTTGTGGTTAAGGACACCTAGACATTAATATAAAAATGTGCAATGAAATGTTCTATAAAAAGTTATGGGGAAAATGTACATGGGTCACCTATTTTTTTTACTATAGCGCCATAACAAAATAACCTCAATACTGTCAAAAACAGGGCACAATAAACTTTAAAAAATGTATTGCACTTTTTAAAACAGGAAATAAAAAAATACATAGAACAGCCACTCCTATGCCACTAATTTAATCACTAAGAGTAAGAAAATGTGTCAGAGGTGGTTTAGAGATGGGATATTAGTCTTTGTCCAGATTTCAGATAGTCACACTAAATACAATTAAAACCTATGCAACTAAAACTGATGAAACTGAACTATACCTTGTGCAGTTAAAGGGACATGAACCCACGCTTTTTCCTTTCATGATTCAGATAGAGAATACAATTTTAAAACAGTTTTCATTTTACTTCTATTATGCAATTTGCTTCGTTCTCTTGTTATTCTTTGTTGAGAGAGATATCTAGATAGGTTGCGTGAACATGTCTGGAGTACTACATAACAGGAAATAGTGGTGCCATCTAGTATTCTTGCTAATGTGTAACATTGTTGCAAAACTGCTACCATATAGTACTGCAGACACGTGCACACTCCTGAACTTACCTTCCTGCTTGTCAACAAAGGATAACAAGAAAATGAAGAAAATTTGATAATAGAAGTAATTTAGGATTTGATTTTAAGATTTCAATTTACTCTTCTGGAGCCATGTTACAAAATAAGAACATTTTACAAGTCTTCCATTTGAAATGTGACCACAGCAGTATGGGGTTCTGTGACAGGCCTGGGTGAATATTATCTAAACATGATAGAGTTAAAATGTGTGTTGGGTGAAGAGGGTATAAATAGGAATATATGTGCAGCAGACTTTATTTTAAAGTGCCATAAAACATTTTGAGTTATGTGCATATTCTAAAAGAGTCAACTGAGATAAAACAGCATGTGGAAAAAAAGCTTATAGTTATTTTAATAAAATTTCCAAAAATCTGCAAAATTACTTACACTTTACTGTTCCTAATTGAAGCTTGCTCCACCCCCCCTTATCAGTGTCTTACTCCAAACCCTGAGATATCATGTGACAAAGTGTGCATGTGAGGATAATTCCTTATGCAAGTAATGGGGGATTGAAGAGGGACATCAGATACTGCATTGCTTGTTGCCAAGAGGCTAGCTTGTTTCCATGGGGATAATCTCACATGCTTGGTGAAAACTTCAGCATTATACAGGTATACCTCACTTTACAGCGCTTCACTTTACAGCGCTTCGCTAATACAGCGCTTTGTGGAGCTGAAGTTCAACCTCCAGGATTTAGAAATAGTGCTGTAATCATCGTCAGATTGCTAGAAAAGTGACTGGCACCATTTTGTTATGCACAGTTCACTCTGTTTACATCATTACAGTGCAATCTGTGTATCAGTGTTATAGTCTGGCAAATTTTACTACAGTAATTGCCATAGGTACAGTATTAATTGAATACTGTGCTGTGCTAGTGTTTAACTAAAAGTAGCACTATTGCACCCCTAATATAAGTTAGTTCAAACAAGTTTTCAAGTCTTTAAACACACTGGCAAGTGAAAAGAAAGCTTAAACTGCCTTGTTTCACTTTAAGGCGGTTTTCACTTTACAGCGGTGCTCCGGTCCCTAACCCGCTGTATGAGCGGGGTATACCTGTACTGTGCACTGCTTCACTCTGGTGTCATGTGACTCTGCCCCCTAATGTGCATGAGCACGAGTGCATTCTACCATAGCTATGTTTTGTATAGCACCTTCCATATATGGAAATGTCCAGCGGGGAGCTTGCTGCAAACAAAACTATGCCTGAATTAAAGGAGTTAATGAGGGTTAAAAAATAAACCACTTTTCAGGTAAGCTTTGGCTGCATTATATATTCAGAAACGTATGTTAGTTCATACTGTTTTATGTCCCTTTAATGCAGATTCGCCTTACTCTGTTCAAGCTGCACCAAAAGTTCAGAAACACTTGGCTAACAGATTTCTATAAAACTATTACAAGTTTCAGATCCTGAAACGGGTCTAGTAGCTCACATTGTACTGATCAGAATTACAGTGTTAAATGGATTGCCTATTTATTGCTTTCTTAAAACAGTTCATATCATACAGCTTTTTGTGGCTGGAATAACTGGAATAAAGAAACTTCCGGTCCTAAGTACATTTTTCAGCATAGAGTAAAAAAATCAGCACGTTGTACAGTTTGACACATTAGAAACAAAACACCTTACTGATCATATGCATCATAATTTATTTGTTTTCCAAGTGATATTAATACATAGAAAACCATTCCTGTTTTATGTTGTATCACAGTTTTACAAGGTTTGATTTGACCAACGTACAATACAAATGATGTTTTATAATCTAGTAAGTATTTCTGGCTGGCAGAGAACTGGGCTCCTTGCAGTACAAGCAGGGAGAGGAGATGGCACACAGCACTGCTATAGACTAGATCTGATTTACTGTCCTTTCACTTCCATGTGATTAGCTAGCACTGAATGCTGCAGCTCCGCCCACCAGCTTCCTACATCAGCAGACGGTGTATAGTAACAGTGCACGTGCACTGTAGATGCTGACTGCATGGCAGTGGGAGGTCAGAGATTCACTCTGCAAAATTACTCCTGCTGGCTGATTAAATACCAGCTTTAGAATTGCCAGTAGTCACACCATACCGGCCCCGCCCAGTGACATCAGAATACCAGCTATACTGGTAAAATAACAGCCAGGTGGCAACCCTAGTATCACCTTGCAAGAACAAAATTGTTTTTATTTCTGTACTGCACAAAGGGGCCTCTCTTATCTATATTCTAACCATAAAAGCATGTATGGGCCCATATTTAATAAGGAGACAGCAGTGGTCAACTAGCCATTTCCAATAATATTTACTAAAAGTTTAACAAAATGTAGTTTTTTTTTTACAGTTTTTTGCCCCAGCTATCTTGCATGCCATGAAATATGAATATAATAATGGTATATTCGGAATCTGCTTAGCCTGCTGAAAAAAAAATGTGGTACACTCACTGAAATTTGACTAACAATAGCATTTAAATATAGGTTGAAAAAAAGCTCAACGTTTGCTTAGCACTGGATTGTGAAAATGGCTTAGCAGTGAAAGGGTTAAATATAATTACTATACTGACCAAAATCATTTTCAAACTAGTTTTTTTCTAGAAAACATAAGTGGAGAGCCTGTCCTGAGCCATTTACTTTCATGACGAGGGGGTGAAACGCGCGTTGGCATTGGTTTACCTGAGTCACGTGTTAGTTTCTGAGGGTGCACAGTGTCTTTTGTGGAAAAGCCGGTGTCTAAATGGGATGCAACCTAACTGGCAAAGAACTTGAACGGCATTGGCATTCAACATTGGAGCAACTAGAGCGGTAATGTGTAAAGTGGTCCAGTATAAAGCAACCATGAGCTTTGGCCATTTGTGAAATGATACATATATTTTGACCTTCATAGAAAGTGTTTGCTCGAGTGAGAGTGGAAAATGTTATGTTTACTACTGCTGGGAATAGTCTGGATCAAAGGGTATTATTGCACTTCACAGTGGGACTGGTTCTTACTATCCTAACTGCATAGCAATCTATTTACCACCATATACTGCTCTGAATTGTTGCTCTGCCCTATGCATATGAGGGAGGACTCTTGTTGCTCTTAATGAGCTTAGTTCATTATTTTGCATATTGCATATTGTATGATATATTAACATTATATACAAGTGTGCAGACATACCTAACAACTTAGATCCTCAAGTCACCCTGACCAGGTCATACTTCATTTGTGACTTCAGGGGAGTTCTGGGTTCTGTAGAGGTGTAGTTGATTTGGTTTCATCTGCTTTACCTTTGCCTTATGTAGGAATATAGGTCTGAGACAACATAGATCCCTATGATATATCTGCCCAGAAGATACCGCCATGTTGATTTCTAGGGGGTTCTGTAAGCAGATGGGTGTAGTTGATCCAGTCTTTTTTCTGTTTTGATACAATGATGTTGTTATGTTGCGCAATTCTATGCCATATATTTTCAAGTAGCCCAATATTCTCTAGGTGACCAATCTTCCTACTTTTTTTTATCTATGTTTTAGTAGATGTTTGTAAGATACATTGATAATTACATCTTTTTTGGTGTTGTGAGCCATAGTATTTATTTATTTATTTATTATTTTTTTACATACATATGTTGTGTTTTTATAAATAAAGCTTTTTCTCTATCCTTTTCTAAAAGAGTGCTGTAATCCCAGTCTTTTTTTGGATAACTATAATTGATTTATGCTTTTTTTCTTTATCTTTTTATTCTCAAACTAGGATGTCATGGGCATCTTAATATAGTTGAGACCTCTTTCCATGACATTCTGTCTATAATATTGAGTTCAGCTATCTCATGCGGTCAGATACATTGTCCCATTAGTGAATATTAAATGTATTATTTATCAAGTGTCTGCAATTAGCAATTGGTGAAAATAACTGTTTCCATTTTTAATACAGAAAAAATAGTAGCAAGCCACAAAACATTACTTTTGTCAACATCAGAAGTAGGAAAATGACATGATCTAATAATTAGGGTATGAGAGATGAATAATTTAAACAAACAAGTCTATTTTTACAGTATATATATATATATGTATATAAACAGTCATGGCCAAAAATATTGGCACCCCTGCATTTTTGTCAGATAATGCACCACTTCACCCAGAAAATTGTTGCAATTACAAGTCTTTAGGCATTCTCAAGTTTATTTCTTTAGGCCTAGATTTAGAGTTCGGCGGTAGCCGTGAAAACCAGCGTTAGAGGCTCCTAACGCTGGTTTTAGGCTACCGCCGGTATTTGGAGTCACTCAAAGGAAAGGGTCTAACGCTCACTTTTCAGCCGCGACTTTTCCATACCGCAGATCCCCTTACGTCAATTGCGTATCCTATCTTTTCAATGGGATCTTTCTAACGCCGGTATTTAGAGTCGTTTCTGAAGTGAGCGTTAGAGCTCTAACGACAAAACTAACTCCAACTCCAGCCGCAGGAAAATAGCAGGAGTTAAGAGCTTTCTGGGCTAACGCTGGTTCATAAAGCTCTTAACTACTGTACCCTAAAGTACACTAACACCCATAAACTACCTATGTACCCCTAAACCGAGGTCCCCCCACATCGCCGCCACTCGATTAAATTTTTTTAACCCCTAATCTGCCGACCGCCACCTACGTTATACTTATGTACCCCTAATCTGCTGCCCCTAACCCCGCCGACCCCTGTATTATATTTATTAACCCCTAACCTGCCCCCCACAACGTCGCCGCCAGCTACCTACAATAATTAACCCCTAATCTGCCGACCGCAAAGCGCCGCCACCTACGTTATCCTTATGTACCCCTAATCTGCTGCCCCTAACACCGCCGACCCCTATATTATATTTATTAACCCCTAATCTGCCCCCCTCAACGTCGCCGACACCTGCCTACACTTATTAACCCCTAATCTGCCGAGCGGACCTGAGCGCTACTATAATAAAGTTATTAACCCCTAATCCGCCTCACTAACCCTATCATAAATAGTATTAACCCCTAATCTGCCCTCCCTAACATCGCCGACACCTAACTTCAATTATTAACCCCTAATCTGACGACCCGAGCTCACCGCTACTATAATAAATGGATTAACCCCTAAAGCTAAGTCTAACCCTAACACTAACACCCCCCTAAGTTAAATATAATTTAAATCTAACGAAATTAATTAACTCTTATTAAATAAATTATTCCTATTTAAAGCTAAATACTTACCTGTAAAATACATCCTAATATAGCTACAATATAAATTATAATTATATTGTAGCTATTTTAGGATTAATATTTATTTTACAGGCAACTTGGTAATTATTTTAACCAGGTACAATAGCTATTAAATAGTTAAGAACTATTTAATAGTTACCTAGTTAAAATAATAACAAAATTACCTGTAAAATAAATCCTAACCTAAGTTATAATTAAACCTAACACTACCCTATCAATAAATTAATTAAATAAAATACCTACAATTACCTACAATTAACCTAACACTACACTATCAATAAATAAATTAAATACAATTGCTACAAATAACTACAATTACATAAACTAACTAAAGTACAAAAAATAAAAAAGAACTAAGTTACAAAAAATAAAAAAATATTTACAAACATAAGAAAAATATTACAACAATTTTAAACTAATTACACCTACTCTAAGCCCCCTAATAAAATAACAAAGACCCCCAAAATAAAAAAATGCCCTACCCTATTCTAAATTAATAGAGTTAAAAGCTCTTTTACCTTACCAGCCCTGAACAGGGCCCTTTGCGGGGCATGCCCCAAGAAGTTCAGCTCTTTTGCCTGTAAAAAAAAACATACAATACCCCCCCCCCAAAATTACAACCCACCACCCACATACCCCTAATCTTACCCAAACCCCCCCTTAAATAAACCTAACACTAAGCCCCTGAAGATCTTCCTACCTTGTCTTCACCATCCAGGTATCACCGATCCGTCCTGGCATCAGGTGCTGAAGAGGTCCAGAAGAGGCTCCAAAGTCTTCCTCCTATCCGGCAAGAAGAGGACATCCGGACCGGCAAACATCTTCTCCAAGCGGCATCTTCGATCTTCTTCCATCCGGTGCGGAGCGGGTCCATCTTGAATCAGCCGACGCGGATCCATCCTCTTCTTCCGGCGTCTCCCGACGAATGACGGTTCCTTTAAGGGACGTCATCCAAGATGGCGTCCCTCGAATTCCGATTGGCTGATAGGATTCTATCAGCCAATCGGAATTAAGGTAGGAATATTCTGATTGGCTGATGGAATCAGCCAATCAGAATCAAGTTCAATCCGATTGGCTGATCCAATCAGCCAATCAGATTGAGCTCGCATTCTATTGGCTGATCGGAACAGCCAATAGAATGCGAGCTCAATCTGATTGGCTGATTGGATCAGCCAATCGGATTGAACTTGATTCTGATTGGCTGATTCCATCAGCCAATCAGAATATTCCTACCTTAATTCCGATTGGCTGATAGAATCCTATCAGCCTATCGGAATTCGAGGGACGCCATCTTGGATGACGTCCCTTAAAGGAACCGTCATTCGTCGGGAGACGCCGGAAGAAGAGGATGGATCCGCGTCGGCTGATTCAAGATGGACCCGCTCCGCACCGGATGGAAGAAGATCGAAGATGCCGCTTGGAGAAGATGTTTGCCGGTCCGGATGTCCTCTTCTTGCCGGATAGGAGGAAAACTTTGGAGACTCTTCTGGACCTCTTCAGCACCGGATGCCAGGACGGATCGGTGATACCTGGATGGTGAAGACAAGGTAGGAAGATCTTCAGGGGCTTAGTGTTAGGTTTATTTAAGGGGGGTTTGGGTTAGATTAGGGGTATGTGGGTGGTGGGTTGTAATGTTGGGGGGGGGGTATTGTATGTTTTTTTTTACAGGCAAAAGAGCTGAACTTCTTGGGGCATGCCCCGCAAAGGGCCCTGTTCAGGGCTGGTAAGGTAAAAGAGCTTTTAACTCTATTAATTTAGAATAGGGTAGGGCATTTTTTTATTTTGGGGGTCTTTGTTATTTTATTAGGGGGCTTAGAGTAGGTGTAATTAGTTTAAAATTGTTGTAATATTTTTCTTATGTTTGTAAATATTTTTTTATTTTTTGTAACTTAGTTCTTTTTTATTTTTTGTACTTTAGTTAGTTTATGTAATTGTAGTTATTTGTAGCAATTGTATTTAATTTATTTATTGATAGTGTAGTGTTAGGTTAATTGTAGGTAATTGTAGGTATTTTATTTAATTAATTTATTGATAGGGTAGTGTTAGGTTTAATTATAACTTAGGTTAGGATTTATTTTACAGGTAATTTTGTTATTATTTTAACTAGGTAACTATTAAATAGTTCTTAACTATTTAATAGCTATTGTACCTGGTTAAAATAATTACCAAGTTGCCTGTAAAATAAATATTAATCCTAAAATAGCTACAATATAATTATAATTTATATTGTAGCTATATTAGGATGTATTTTACAGGTAAGTATTTAGCTTTAAATAGGAATAATTTATTTAATAAGAGTTAATTAATTTCGTTAGATTTAAATTATATTTAACTTAGGGGGGTGTTAGTGTTAGGGTTAGACTTAGCTTTAGGGGTTAATCCATTTATTATAGTAGCGGTGAGCTCCGGTCGTCAGATTAGGGGTTAATAATTGAAGTTAGGTGTCGGCGATGTTAGGGAGGGCAGATTAGGGGTTAATACTATTTATGATAGGGTTAGTGAGGCGGGTTAGGGGTTAATAACTTTATTATAGTAGCGCTCAGGTCCGCTCGGCAGATTAGGGGTTAATAAGTGTAGGCAGGTGTCGGCGACGTTGAGGGGGGCAGATTAGGGGTTAATAAATATAATATAGGGGTCGGCGGTGTTAGGGGCAGCAGATTAGGGGTACATAGGGATAACGTAGGTTGCGGCGGTGTACGGAGCGGAAGATTAGGGGTTAAAAATAATATGCAGGGGTCAGCGATAGCGGGGGCGGCAGATTAGGGGTTAATAAGTGTAAGGTTAGGGGTGTTTAGACTCGGGGTACATGTTAGAGTGTTAGGTGCAGACGTAGGAAGTGTTTCCCCATAGGAAACAATGGGGCTGCGTTAGGAGCTGAACGCTGCTTTTTTGCAGGTGTTAGGTTTTTTTACAGCTCAAACAGCCCCATTGTTTCCTATGGGAGAATCGTGCACGAGCACGTTTTTGAGGCTGGCCGCGTCCGTAAGCAACTCTGGTATCGAGAGTTGCATTTGCGGTAAAAATGCTCTACGCTCCTTTTTTGGAGCCTAACGCAGCATTTTTTTGAACTCTCGATACCAGAGTTAATTTTATGCTGCGGCCAGAAAAAAGCCTGCGGAGCGTTAACAGCCCATCTACCGCCAAACTCCAAATCTAGGCCTTAGTTTGTATTGGTATGACACAAAAAAGTGGAGAAAACAAAGCGAAATCTTACACATTCCACGCAGAACTCCAAAAATGGACTGGACAAAATTATTGGCACACTCAATTTAATATTTGGTAGCACACCCCTTGGAAAAAATAACTGAAATCAATTGCTTCCTGTAACCATCAATGAGTTTCTTACACCTCTCTACTGGAATTTTGGACCACTATTCTTTCGCCAACTGCTACAGCTCACTCAGATTGGAAGGGTTCCTTTTCTCAACTGCTGTTTTGAGATCTCTCCAAAGGTGCTTTATGGGATTGAGAACTGGACTTATTGCTGGCCAGTTCAGTACTCTCCAGCGCTTTGTCTTAAACCATTTCTGGGTGCTTTTTGACGTGTGCTTTGGGTCATTGTTCTGCTATAAGACCCATGACCTCTGATGGAAACCCAACTTTTTGACACTGGGCCGTACATTGCACTACAGAATTCTTTGGTAGTCTTCAGATTTCATAATGCCATGCACACAGTCCAGGCATCCAGTGCCTGAAGCAGCAAAGCAACCCCAAAACATCAGTGAACCTCCACCATGTTTGACTGTAGGGACTGTGTTCTTTTCTTTAGAAGCCTAATTTCTTTTTCTGAAAACAGTAGAATAATGGGCTTTACCAAAAAGCTGTAATTTTGTTTTGTCTGTCCACAGCACATTCTCCCAAAAAGATTTGGGCATCCTCAGGTAAGTTTTACTCCTACTCCTATCTGGCTTTTGTATATGTTTCTGTGTCAGCAGTGGGGTCCTCCTGTGTCTCCTACCATGGCATCCCTTTTCATTCAGATGGCGACGTATAGTGTAAGCTGACACATTTGTACCCTGTGCCTGAAGGTCAGCTTGAATTTGTCTGGAAGTTGATCGAGGTTCTTTATCCACCATTTGAACAATCCTTCTTTGCAATCTTTGATACATTTTTCACTTTCGTCCACATCCAGGAAGATTAGGTACAGTGCCATGGGCTATAAACGTCTTGACAATGTTGTGCACAGTGGACACAGGAACATTAAGATCTCTGGGGATTGACTTGTAACCTTGAGATTATCCATGCTTTTCCACAACTTTTGCTCTCAAATCCTCAGACAATTCTTTGCTGTTCTTTCTCTTCTCCATGCTCAGTGTTACACACAGAGACACACAACAAAAAAGGTTGAGTCCATTTTTCATCATTTTAACTGGTTGCAGGTGAGATTTCTATTTTGTCAGCACCTATAATATAATATATATATTTATTCAGCGTTTAAAACTTACAAAGTATTACTGATTAAACAAGTAAAGTTGAGAGCAGAAACTTGCAGAGCAGAAACTAATTTCGAAAATTATGTAACAAGTAAAATTATCCACAAGGTCTTAGCTTACATCTTGACCCAGGTAATAATTTGAGGGAGGACGATGGAGGAGAGGAATTTATGGAAGATTGGAATCAGAGCTTATCTAGCTGTTCACTAATCCTAATGGGGAAAATTGTGGCAAGAAACAAGGTACGATTGGAAAAAACTAAAAATGAAGTTGAGAGCACTTTACAACAGGTTAACACTTTTGACAAAAACCCTAATTTCAATAAACTGAATGAACAAGTTAAGGATGTTATATCTAGGTTACAAGCAGAAATAAAACTTTGTAAAGGTTGTAAGTTATGTAGAGATCAAGATGATTTAAAAAAAATGAAGGGTATACATATGCAGCATTAAGGAACTCTTATTACTCAGGCACATATAGCTCAAATGTAGAAACAGAAGCTACAGTGTCAAAAAAACGATTTAGGCCACTTGGACACTTTAAGAACAGGAGAGGGGGGAGGAAAAGAAAGAGGAGGTACCCCTCGAGATCAACTTGTACAGAGAGGAACCAGTACAGTCAAGAGAGAATGCAGAGGGGGAGACAAATGAGGAGAGGAAGGAGGAGGGCCTTTTAACACCTACCTCAAATGAATTACAAGTTATCAACCTTTCCTCATTTTACCTTTCCCCTTCAAATATCTCCCTCTTAAAGAAAGGACTGTTATTTTGCCCTAAACTTGGACTCGACAAATTCAATCTCACTAAGGACTTGCATTGCTTTGCTAGAAAAATTGTATTATCACAAGTAATGAAATCAAAACATGAAAATGTCTTAGTGACATTGAACAAAGAGGATAGAGATGCAGTGAATACACTTGGATCCCTTGTTATAGAAGGGGATACTAATGTAGCTGAATCAGAGAACTTAGAAACTATCAATATTGAGACCCCTGTTAAGAATGATAATTACACCTTCACCACGAATTTTAAAGCTAAATCAACATACATGCCATCATTATGTTTAGTGCCTGCCATAAACTTTTTTGTCAAAGCAGTTGAAAGGGATATTGAAAAAATAAGCTTCACAGGAATTGTGAATAATAATCTCAGTAGAGCAGAACATAGGGCCCTGAAAAAAATAACATCAGCAATTAATTTGGTAATGAAGCCAGCCGACAAAGGCAGCAATTTGGTGGTACTTGATGAAATGAAATATTTAATGGAAGTTAAGTGCCAGTTATTAGATCGATCACAATATGAGATCGCAGATAACCCCATTACTAAGATAAAAAATGATTTGTTCAAAATTTTGAATGAGGCCAAACAAGAGGGCACTATAATACAGAGTATTTATATCCAGAAACAACTGTAATTCCACTTTTTTACTGTATACCGAAACTACATAAAAATGTTAAAAATTCTCCCGGACGTCCCAAATTATTGGGGAATTTATGTAGATTTCTGTCTAAGACCATTTCTTAATACACTTCCCTTTTACGTACTAGATACTCCAGACTTACTTAGGAAACTGGATGGTGTCTCGGTTAACCAAGACACCCTTCTGGTTTCCTTGAACGTAGAGAGCTTGTACTCCTCAATTCCCCATGAGGTGGGAATGAGCGCTTGTAGAAGCTTTCTTGAACATGGAGGGGCTAACTTTCAAAAGCATACAGAATTTGTAATGAAGTTGCTACAGTTCATTTTGGAAAACAATATCTTTGCCTTTGATGGAAAACTGTACTGGCAAACACGTGGCACAATCATGGGGGCCATCTGTGCTCTCAATTATGCATGCTTGCATTTGGGAGCATGGGAATTAAATGAGATATTTGGAAATCTCAATTATTATGTTGATCAATATGTCCAACTTTTGCTATGCTATGTAGACGATATACTTATTCTGTGGAATGGCCCAGTGGAGATACTTAAAGAATTTGTAACTAAGTTGAACAAAACTAATTTGAATATCTTATTTACCCTCGATTATAGTGAAATTGACATTTTTTTTCTTGACATTAAAATCATTAAAAGAGGTTAAAGTATTTTGACTGAAAATTATAGGAAGCAAACGGCAACTAATAGCGTTTTGCCCGCAAGATCATTCCCAACATCTTATTAAAGGTATCCTAACTGGGAAATTCATCAGACTGAGGAGGAACTGTAGCTCCAGGGATAGATTTGAGAAACAAGCAGATGAAATGCAGAATAGATTTGGGGCTAGAGGATTTTAAAAAAAGACTATCAAAGATGCTAGAAGTAAGGCTAGACATGTTGAAAGGGATTCTATTCTTTATTCTCTGAAAAATAAAACTTCAGGTAAAACAAGATTTCTAACACAGTTTAACTGCCAATGGGGGAAAGTCAGAGAGATACTGAGCAAACATTGGCATTATTTGATGGCTGATGAAAAAGTAGCAAGAGAGGTAGGCTCTCAACTGCCAGTTACTGCCCGGAGGGCACCAAACTTAAGGGACAAGTTGGTACATAGCCTTTTCTCATCGAAATTGAGACTTGGCTAGGAGGCTCCTACACTCATAGGAGCTATCCACGTGGTAGATGTGTTTTTTGCACATTTATGAATAGGTCTAAAACTTTCTCTACTAACCCCCCAAAATGTACAATATTCAGCACTTTTTTCACAGTAATAATATTGGTGTGGTATATCTTCGCTCCTGTTATTGCCCACTTTTCTATATTGGGAAAACCAAGAGAATGTTAAAGGACAAAGTAAGAGAGCACAGGGATATCATTCTGGCTGAAATCCCAGATACTAGTGTAGCAAGACATTTTCATGAAGTTCATGCAGCGAAACCAGATACTTTAAGAATCACTGGTATTGATAGATGTATAGTTAATGGAAGAGGAGGTAATAACAATAAATGCCTTTTAAGAAAAGAGTGTGCTTGGATTTACAGGCTGAAAACATTGATACCCAATGGCCTCAATGAGAAGTTGGAATTTGCATGCTTTTTTAGAGATAAAGATTAATAGTATTTTGTTCTCCCTGTTTCCTTTGGACTCACGCAATATAGGAATCCAAGTGTATAATTGTATGACATTACATCTAGTATGTTGATCAGAATTGCTTCAGGGATAACTCCCCCCTTCTTCTATTCACATTCCTAGTATTTAAAGGAATGACGAAAAATGCATTGAATACATAGGTCTTCCTGAATGAGCTTTCTTCTGTTTAATGTATCACATAAATATGTGCAATTAGGAAAATATCTTTTTCAAGAAACCCAATTCCATCTATGAATTACATGTACCGGAGTTTAGAAATTCCAAATGTCTCTGTACTTTTTCTCTTCTAAAAGGTTTCAATTGTTACTTTGTCTTATAAATGTGAGCTGATTTAGCCTCCAATATGTTCGACTGTAAATCTTTATAAATATTTGATGTAAAGGTTGTTTGTTCCTTTTTTCAAAAAATGTTGAAATGTTGCCATGGAAACTTTCACCTGCAAAATGGGTATGGACTATATCTACCGTAATCAAATAAGGTAAGTAGGGAGTAGGTAAGATCACTCGATAGCCCGGATGGAGCCCCATAAGTTCTGTGAGAGTGGGGGTGAAACGTGCGTAGGCTGTATCTCATGCTATACAGGAACTTTCTTGGAGGCACGTTGATTGATGTACAGAACTGAGAGGACCTGAACTTATATTGAATTCTTCTATCAGTGAGACTCCCAGATGGTGATATCATGGCTTTGGTACCCATATGGAGGCGGAATAACAGCTCACAAGAAGTGGTCTCTTGTTTGCGACCCAACAGTTGATTATTTTACCAATACCCAGTGGCTGATGCTGAACTTTTAGGAGATCACTACTTAGCAGTTTGTCTGCCAACATTTAGCACTACTTGGCTTACATACACCCTTATTGAAGGTTCAGTGTGTGTGCGGCAGAAACGGCTTTATATACATGAAAAATAACCGCAATTGCTTTCAATGTTCAGGATTCATCTTACATGAACTGTATGGGCTACAACTATAGCTCAATATACTGCCTTACTATACTTTGTATCAGTGTACAATTGTTATGTTGCTAATTGGTTATAACTTGATACTTTGTATTGCAGTTTTATAGGATTGTAACAGTATAGATCTCAATGCTATTATCCTCGCCAGCTAATTTCCCTTCTGCTAGCAGTTAGGGCTGGTGGAGGTTGAGTGTTACTGTTTTCTCTCCTGAGGTTCTGTACTCTTTAATTGCAGTGTGTTCACACAAAATATCTACTAGGGGATAACATAGATCCTGTTTGTATACCCGCCCAGGCATTATCCTTACTTGTGAAGCCCTTTTGGTACATATCTAGTCCTTACTCCTGCTTGTTTTTAATATTGAATGTTTGTATTTTATGATTGTACTGCTGAACATATTTATTGTGCGTTTGGAGACGTGTGACATCCTGCCTCTGAGACATGCATTTATATTGTACTGCCAATTATGACACGGTTTTTGGACTTAAGTTAAAGATGTGCTGAATTCCCTGTCTTTTCTTTTGAACACCTTGGAACTTAAGGTGTTCAAGCTCACAACAGCTGTGTGTGAGTCTCTTTCTGGTATATATATATATATATATATATATATATATATATATATATATATATATATATATACATACGTTTGGGATCACCTCAGAATTTCCTTGTTTTTGAATGAAGAGCAACATTTTTATCCATTAAAATAAAATGGACATTACACTACTTAGCTAGTCACTAAATAGCAATAAATATACTATGTAAAACCACCCTGGTGATGTATTGTGCGGCACTGTAAAAAACAAACAAAAAAAAAAAACAAGTTTACCCTATTTAAAGGGACAGTACCCTACTTATAATGCAGCCAATATATGTGAATAGATGCAAAATCACATTTTAAAAAGGCCCAGACTGTCTGCACTGCCCATTTTTAACATGAAAAGGAAAATAGGCATTACCAAATTACCACCTACTTTGATAAATTGCAAAATATTGTCACAATGTACAGGCCATAAATATATAGAAAATCACAACTGGTTACAATAGAGCAAAATTCCACATGGTACATATATGTTGTTAACATAGATAATCCTTCTATGTATAAACTCAAATGTTAAATAAAGATGCAAGAGCACAGTTCCCACACAAACAACACTGACAAATTATTTCTACTCATGTTCTCCTAGGGAGGTACCCGACATTGATAATAACCCAGACTTTTTCTTTATATATATTTTTAGTATCCGTTTTGTATATATATTAGTTATATATTTGACTTTAAATTGATTGCATCATGAATGCAGGTAGCCAAACGTAAGGAACCCAGAGGTAATACACTTATATATTTACTGTTCCCATAGATCACAATGTTAAGGCACTTTTCAGTGCATTTTTTTTCTAACACCCCACTCCCACCAACTTTAGACCCCAAAAACTGCCTAGTACAGTTGTTTTTTGTTTAAAAAAAATACTACATTTTATTTAAATAAAAAAAAATACAATACCCTCTATTTTGAGGGCATTTGGGGCACTTTTAGAAAATTAACCAGAGATCGGATCTCTGGCTAATTTTCTGAGCGATAACCAGCCACTTGTAATAGCTGTTTAATTATCGTGTGCCTGACAAATTTGCACTTTTGCGGGTACGTGATAATTTAGCACTCCACTTCTAATCTAGCCCATAATTTATTATTGTATGTAATGATTTGATTATTATATATATATATATATATATATATATATTTTTTTTTTTCATTGCACTTGTAGGAACCCGATCCAGTATTATTATTTTGATAGATTATTAAGTATTAGGTGGTTGTTTAAGATTTTAGTTCACGTAAAGAAAAGACCCATTGATAACAAACTGGATATGTCACAGATGGTTACTGCCCAATAGCAACATTTGAAGATGCATTGAAAAAGAGATCCTTGCATGGACGGAACATACTTGAAAAAGTTGCATTATGAGCAGTGAAACGTAAATCGGAGAGATTAAAGGGATACTAAACCCAAATGATTTCTTTCATGTAGCCAACAATCAGCAAGCACTACCCATGTGCTGAACCAAACATGGGCTGGCTCCTAATCTTATATTTCTGCTTTTTCAAATAAAGACAGCAAGAGAAAGAAGAAAAAATTGATAATAGAGTAAATCAGAATGTTGCTTAAAATTGCATGCTCTATCTGAATCATGAAAGAAATAATTTGGGTTTAGTATCCCTTTAAAGGTTGGGCACTGAGAGGGGAAAGGAAGGCTATCTGGTACACAAGAAAAGGATTGTCGACAGTGAGTTTAATCAGACTTGCAATATTGTATCCAAGACCACACTGTTCCTCATTTTGTCTGCACCTTTTATATTTTATGATATATTTTATTATTTTTTTAATAGTTTTTATTAAATATCATCACAATCAGTTCTTGTTCCATGAGTCAGGGTGCCAGGAATCAGACTGAGACAAGAAGTGCAAAAATAATCACATCCTTATTAATAACAAAAAATAATAAAAAAGTCCACAAGTCAAATAACTGGCCTTTATTAATAACAATAAATAATAAAAGTCCACAAGTCAAATAACTAGCCAGGAGTCAAAGCCAGAGCAGGTAGTCAGACGAGCTGAGTCAGGAGCCAAAGCGAGTAGTCAGATGAACCGGAATCAGGAACAAGGAGAACAGCAGAGTCGGGAACAAGCCAGGGATCAGGAACCAGAAAGGACGTCAGGCAAGCCAGGTAATACACAGGAACAGGAACTCACAAACAGCTCCGAGACAACGCAAAGGCAAAGCATACGGAACAGAGGCCCTTTAAATAATATGTGATGACATCACAATTCTGAGACTGCAACCTGTCTCACACGGAAGATGTTCAACAGTCTGCCCATAAGAGGGCGTGCAGGAAATGAGCAGCATCACACACTCTGCACCATATTCAGTAAGAGACGTGAGTAAAATGGCTGCCAGCAGCACATGGCAAACAAAGCAGCGAAAAAAACCCTGACACCATGCCATAGGATTGATTTTCATGCTTTATTTTCTCAGAGCTGAAATGTAGCTTTGTAGAATGTGAGTATTACAGCCACAAGATTTCTTATTCCGTTTACTTACCTTACTGCCTTATGAGTCTTGCTCTTTTCTCTTTGAAGATATCTTGGGAACTCAAATGAATAATACTGAAGATTTACGAACTATACTTCCTGAAAAATTTTTAATAAAATAAATCAGTATGAAGTAACATAAGTTTCTAATTATATAATGCAGCCAATGCCTACCTGCAAAACGGTTTCTATTTTAATCCCCATTAACCCCTTTAATTCAGACATAGTTTTGTTTGCAGCAAGCTCTCCTCCTGGGCATTTCCATATATGGTAGGTGCTATCCAGGCCATAGCTTCTGCAGAATGCACTTGATTTTTTTTTTTTTTTTTTACAAGCTTGTTCCACTATGTCAGGTCAATACACTCTGTGAGAGCTATTTACTTAAAATTGAGCATGCAATTCAGCCACAGCCTTTTTACTTCCTCTAAGTCCTCTAAGGAGTTATATCTATGTTGCTCAGGACCCACTCACTTTACCACTGAGTATAAGAATAGCTAACAAGACTATGGCAGCATATTGTGTGGCTATTATTATTGAGTTTTATTCTCTTATTAAACTCTGCTGATAAAGCACTACATGCTGAATGGTAATCACTTATTCCTAAGGGTTCAGATTTGATAACATCCTGTATGCAGGTGTTTTTGCAAAGACCTTTAGGCAGATGTACACATGAGCCCTTTCTTATATGATCTACAGTGTACCCAATTTACTATAATATGTGCAATTATATATTGTACTGAACATAACAACATATGGTGCCATTATCATTTATTATAACTATCTGTGCTATTAATACTTCTTTATAAATCAATAATTGCCAGGAGGGTGTAAACAGTTTTTTTTTATGTCAGTCTGCATTTTATATACTGTTGTACATTTTATGCTCTTTGGAATGTTATATGCCGTGATGTACTTCATGTACGGTTATGTACACTATTATATGCAAAACTATAGAAGCTGTTTATGTTTCCTTCATGGGCAGCAGCACACTTAATAATTGTTACATAGGCAGAACTTATGTCTCCATAGATATTACTCTGCATGTTTAATTCCAAATGCAGTTGTGCAGGATTTCTCTGTATTTCAGTACAACAGTGGAGATCCTTTAGGGATAAAGGGGCTGATTTATCAAGTGTCTGTCCGACATGATCCACTCAGCGGATCAAGTCTGACAGACATTGCTGAATAACTGGTGAACTGCTTGTGCAATGCCGCCCCCTGATGATTCACGGCCAATCGGCCGCTAGCAGTAGGTGTCAATCAACCCAATTGTATACGATCAGGTGGATTGATGTCCTCAGCCTCAAAGGAGGCGTATGAGTTAAGGAGCAGCAGTCTTGGAAACAGCTGGTTTGGGGCTGATTGACAGCTTGTTAAATCAGGCCCCAAAATCTCTGTTTATACCAATGTTATGTGTACTTTATATCTATGTACAAAGGTTCTATCCTGCAGATACTGAACATTGATCATGAATAATTTTATTAACTTTGGGGATCCTTCATAGATAAGATCTATTGGTATCTCTTTTATACCTATTATGGCCTAGATAACAAGTGGAGTGCTAATTTATCGAATGCCCGCAAATGGGCTAATTTGCACATTTGCGGGCAAGAGATAACTAACCAGCCATTACAAGTGGCTGGTTATTGCTACAGTGAGCTTGCGGTAGCAATTAGTTCTCAGAACATTAACCAGAGATCAGATATCTGTGACCCAAATGCCCTCAAAATGAATGTTTTTTTTTAGCATTTTCTTCATAAAAACTTTGCGGGGGTGTTAAAAAAAAAACGCATTGAAAAGTGCTTCTACATTGTGGTCTATGGGAACTGTTTGTTCCCTGTAAATATATATGTATATGCTTATAAACATATATATTTATGTGTTAATATATGTATATAAACAAAATCAAAGTAGAAAAAACTCACTTGTCCTTAGTTAGATAGAAGGAGAAACTCGCTCTTAGCATTAAATCTTAGAAAATATAGCTAAGTACTGAACTCTCACCACACCATATTTGTGGTCCAGCACTCTGTTGTACCTACGCGCTGAGTTTATCCTCCAAGATTCTACAGCCCACACTCCTCCGCTGGTATCCACTGAATCCACTGTGTCTCTCCCCTCTTTTGGATCTCCGAAGCAATCAGCACCTCCGCTAGTATCCGCGGCATCCATTATCCCCTCAGTGCCCACTGATGATGTCACACAGGGATGTGTGAGTGAGTTTGTTCGAGCATTGGTAAAAATGCTACTGTTCCTTTTAACATTCCAACAGCACAGGTTGATTTAAACAAAGTGCTCCACTCCTTGGCTATTAAAACCAAAAGTAATTAAAGGTCGAGGAGCACACTTGAATAAAACTTCACTTTTATTGAGATACATTAACAGCTCCACATATTCATCCAAGAGAATTACAACATGTATCAGCCCAATCAGCTGACGTGTTTCGGCTTATGCCGTAGTCATAACTGTCATGCAATGTTTCACATCAAGATTGTTTAAAAAGGATAAACCTCATCACAATTGGCTAAAACTTCACTGACATCATGATGTAAACACCCCCTTCACTTAAAGTAACAATCCTTAATTAATGCGGTCTACAATCAATAGTGATGTTGCGAATTGTTCGCCGGCGAATAGTTCCCGGCGACCATAGCATGTTCGCGTTCGCTGCAGCGGGCGAACATATGCGATGTTCGATCCACCTTCTATTTGTCATCATTGAGTAATACTTTGACCCTGTACCTCACAGTCAGCAGGCACATTCATGCCAATCAGCAGCAGACCCTCCCTCCCAGACCCTCCTACCTCCTGGACAGCATCCATTTTAGATTCATTCGGAAGCCGCATTGTTAGTGAGAAGAGGGACAGTGTAGCTGCTGCTGATTGAATAGGGAAATCGATAGCTAGGCTAGTGTATTCAGTGTCCACTACAGTCCTGAAGGACTCATCTGATCTCTGCTTTTTTTTTTTTTTCCTGTGTAATCTAATTGCAGTTGCCTGCCTGCCAGCGTGTGTGTCAGGCTTACAGCGTATACTGTGCCCACTTGCCCAGTGCCACCACTCATATCTGGTGTAACAGTAGTGTAGATTTAAAAAAAAAGCAACACTTTTTTGACTGTTTTAAATAATAGCAGTCAGTTTCCTTCACACGTGTGCGTTTCAGTGCCTGCCTGCCAGGGCACAGTGTCACCCCAGTGCAACTCATATGTGGTGTAACAGTAGTGTAGATTTAAAAAAAACAACACTTTTTTGACTGTGTTAAATAATAGCAGTCATTTTCTTTCACACGTGTGCGTTTCAGGGCCTGCCTGCCAGGGCACAGTGTCACCCCAGTGCAACTCATATCTGGTGTAACAGTAGTGTAGATTTAAAAAAAACAAACAAACATTTTTTTGACTGTGTTAAATAATAGCAGTCAGTTTCCTTCACACGTGTGCGTTTAAGTGCCTGCCTGCCAGGGCACAGTGTCACCCCAGTGCAACTCATATCTGGTGTAACAGTAGTGTAGATTTAAAAAAAAAAACACTTTTTTGACTGTGTTAAATAATAGCAGTCAGTTTCCTTTACACGTGTGCATTTCAGTGCCTGCCTGCCAGGGCACAGTGTCACCCCAGTGCAACTCATATGTGATGTAACAGTAGTGTAGATTTAAAAATAACAACACTTTTTTGACTGTGTTAAATAATAGCAGTCAGTTTCCTTCACACGTGTGCGTTTCAGTGCCTGCCTGCCAGGGCACAGTGTCACCCCAGTGCAACTCATATGTGGTGTAACAGTAGTGTAGATTTTTAAAAAAACAACACTTTTTTGACTGTGTTAAATAATAGCAGTCAGTTTCCTTCACACGTGTGCGTTTAAGTGCCTGTCTGCCAGAGCACAGTGTCACCCCAGTGCAACTCATATCTGGTGTAACAGTAGTGTACATACCTGATGTTTTAAAGCACGTTATTCTAAACAATTTAGGAATGTTAGGTGATTTATGCCCTTTATGGATTAAAACCAGACTCTGCATCAACTATGTAATTTTCCATGGGAGTTTTGCCATGGATCCCCCTCCGGCATGCCACAGTCCAGGTGTTAGTACCCTTGAAACAACTTTTCCATCACTATTGTGGCCAGAAAGAGTCCCTGTGGGTTTTATTCGCCTGCCTATTGAAGTCTATGGCGGTTCACCCGGTTCGCCCGTTCGCAAACAGTTGTGGAAGTTTGCGTTCGCCTTTCGCGAATGCAAAATTTTAGGTTCGCGACATCACTAACAATCAATGTATTTGGTAAACAATGTTCTTGCATTTCAATATATATCAAAAAGGATACTTTCTGTAACCTTCCAATCCATTTGTAATTTGTTTGTGATTATTTGCACAAAGAAGCACACCATTACAAAATTGTCATCATTATACAGTAGTGTTGCTAAATTGACTATCATTATTATTGGCACATAGCTATACTCAAATTGCTATTCACTCTTATGATTCCCAGTCTCAATACTTTATATTACCTTTCCTATTACCTTTCCTATTCCAATATACTATGATTCTTTTCCCATGTACCTTATATATATAGAGACAACAATACAATTCAATTTACAAAACTGGAGGAAGAGAGAGGGATCCTGCTTCAACAACATCATCACAGTCTTAGTTGCGTATTTAGAAGTGCTTAAAGGGACACTGAACCCAAATTTTTTCTTTTGTAATTCAGAAAGAGCATGCAATTTTAAGCAACTTTCTAATTTACTCCTATTATCAATCTTTCTTCGTTCTCTTGCTATCATTATTTGAAAAAGAAGGCAGCTAAGCTTTTTTTTGGTTTCAGTACACTGGACAGCACTTTTTTATTGGTGGATGAATTTATCCACCAATCAGCAAGGACAACCCAGGTTGTTCACCAAAAATGGGCCGGCATCTAAACTTACATTCTTGCATTTCAAATAAAGATACCAAGAGAATGAAGAAAATTTGATAATAGGAGTAAATTAGAAAGTTGCTTAAAATTTCATGTACAGTGTCCCTTTAATATTTTTCTTTTTTTTATTGATATTTTTATTTATTTTATATTATATTCATTCCTTTACTGACTAGGGAAGCACCACATACAGACCAACAGGTACAGAGTAGATACTTGTAAATCCATGTCCAGAATAAGCAGAGACTATTTATACTTACAAAATGAATACACAATGTACATTATATTATATTCATTATCTTTGTCACCTTCAAAGATGAAAAGGACAATAAACATTAAATAAACATTGAGTAATTTGGGACCCTTCATTTTACAGTAGCTGAATGTCCTTCAAAAGCTAAGACTAACACCTAGATTTAGAGTTTTGCGTTAGAAGGGGTGCGTTAGCTACGCGTGTTTTTCTTTCATGTAATTAGCAAGAGTCCATGAGCTAGTGACGTATGGGATATACATTCCTACCAGGAGGGGCAAAGTTTCCCAAACCTCAAAATGCCTATAAATACACCCCTCACCACACCCACAAATCAGTTTTACAAACTTTGCCTCCTATGGAGGTGGTGAAGTAAGTTTGTGCTAGATTCTACGTTGATATGCACTCCGCAGCAGGTTGGAGCCCGGTTTTCCTCTCAGCGTGCAGTGAATGTCAGAGGGTTGTGAGGAGAGTATTGCCTGTTTGAATTCAATGATCTCCTTCTACGTGGGTCTATTTCATAGGTTCTCTGTTATCGGTCGTAGACATTCATCTCTTACCTCCCTTTTCAGATCGACGATATACTCTTATATACCATTACCTCTACTGATTCTCGTTTCAGTACTGGTTTGGCTTTCTACTACATGTAGATGAGTGTCCTGGGGTAAGTAAGTCTTATTTTCTGTGACACTCTAAGCTATGGTTGGGCACTTTTGTATAAAGTTCTAAATATATGTATTCAAACATTTATTTGCCTTAACTCAGGATGTTCAACGTTCCTTATTTCAGACAGTCAGTTTCATATTTGGGATAATGCATTTCAATAAATCAATTTTTTTCTTACCTTAAAATTTGACTTTTTTCCTGTGGGCTGTTAGGCTCGCGGGGGCTGAAAATGCTTCATTTTATTGCGTCATTCTTGGCGCGGACTTTTTTTTCTGTTTCCGGCGTTATACGTGTCGCCGGAAGTTGCGTCATTTTTGACGTTTTTTTTTGCGCCAAAAGTGTCGGCGTTCCGGATGTGGCGGCATTTTTGGCGCCAAAAGCATTTAGGTGCCAAATAATGTGGGCGTCTTTTTTGCCGCTAAAAAAATATGGGCGTCACTTTTGTTTCCACATTATTTAAGTCTCATTATTTTTTGCTTCTGGTTGCTAGAAGCTTGTTCACTGGCATTTTTTCCCATTCCTGAAACTGTCATTTAAGGAATTTGATCAATTTTGCTTTATATGTTGTTTTTTCTATTTCATATTGCAAGATGTCCCAGATTGACACTGAGTTAGAAGATACTTCTGGAAAAACGCTGCCTGGTGCTGGATCTACCAAAGTTAAGTGTATCTGTTGTAAACTTATGGTATCTGTTCCTCCAGCTGTTGTTTGTAATGAATGTCATGACAAACTTGTTAATGCAGATAATATTTCCTTTAGTAATGTTACATTTCCTGTTGTGGTTCCATCAACATCTAATACTCAGAGTGTTCCTGTTAACATAAGAGATTTTGTTTCTAAATCTATTAAGAAGACTATCAGGCCCATTTATCAAGCTCCGTATGGAGCTTGAAGGGCCGTGTTTCTGGCGAGTCTTCAGACTCGCCAGAAACACAAGTTATGAAGCAGCGGTCTAAAGACCGCTGCTTCATAACCCTGTCCGCCTGCTCTGAGCAGGCGGACAGGAACCGCCGGAAATCAACCCGATCGAATACGATCGGGTTGATTGACAGCTCCCTGCTGGCGGCCGATTGGCCGCGAGTCAGCAGGGGGCGGCGTTGCACCAGCAGCTCTTGTGAGCTGCTGGTGCAATGTTAAATGTGGAGAGCGTATTGCTCTCCGCATTTAGCGAGGTCTTGCGGACCTGATCCGCAGTGTCGGATCAGGTCCGCAAGCCCTTTGATAAATGGGCCCCTATGTCTGTAATTCCCCCTTCTAGTAAACGCAAAAGGTCTTTTAAAACTTCTCATTTTTCAGATGAATTTTTAAATGAACATCATCATTCTGATTCTGATAGTGGTTCCTCTGGTTCAGAGGATTCTGTCTCAGAGGTTGATGCTGATAAATCTTCATATTTATTCAAAATGGAATTTATTCGTTCTCTACTTAAAGAGGTTTTAATTGCTTTAGAAATAGAGGATTCTGGTCCTCTTGATACTAAATCTAAACGTTTAAATAAGGTTTTTAAATCTCCTGTAGTTATTCCAGAAGTTTTTCCTGTCCCTGATGAAGTAATCTCCAGGGAATGGAATAAATTGGGTAATTCATTTACTCCTTCTAAACGTTTTAAGCAATTATATCCTGTGCCATCTGACAGATTAGAATTTTGGGACAAAATCCCTAAGGTTGATGGGGCTGTCTCTACTCTTGCTAAACGTAATACTATTCCTACGGCAGATAGTACTTCCTTTAAGGATCCTTTAGATAGGAAGATTGAATCCTTTCTAAGAAAAGCTTACTTATGTTCAGGTAATCTTCTTAGACCTGCTATATATTTAGCGGATGTTGCTGCAGCTTCAACTTTTTGGTTAGAAGCTTTAGCGCAACAAGTAACAGATCATAACTCTCATTGCATTGTTAATCTTCTTCAACATGCTAATAACTTTATTTGTGATGCCATCTTTGATATCATTAGAGTTGATGTCAGGTATATGTTTCTAGCTATTTTAGCTAGAAGAGCTTTATGGCTTAAAACTTGGAATGCTGATATGTCTTCTAAGTCAACTTTGCTTTCCCTTTCTTTCCAGGGTAATAAATTATTTGGTTCTCAGTTGGATTCTATTATCTCAACTGTTACTGGAGGGAAAGGAACTTTTTTACCACAGGATAAAAAATCTAAAGGTAAATTTAGGTCTAATAATCGTTTTCGTTCCTTTCGTCACAATAAGGAACAAAAGCCTGATCCTTCGCCCTCAGGAGCGGTATCAGTTTGGAAACCATCTCCAGTCTGGAATAAGTCCAAGCCTTTTAGAAAACCAAAACCAGCTCCCAAGTCCACATGAAGGTGTGGCCCTCATTCCAGCTCAGCTGGTAGGGGGCAGATTACGTTTTTTCAAACAAATTTGGATCAATTCAATTCACAATCTTTGGATTCAAAACATTGTTTCAGAAGGGTACAGAATTGGCTTCAAAATAAGGCCTCCTGCAAAGAGATTTTTTCTTTCCCGTGTCCCAGTAAATCCAGCAAAGGCTCAAGCATTTCTGAAATGTGTTTCAGAACTAGAGTTGGCTGGAGTAATTATGCCAGTTCCAGTTCTGGAACAGGGACTGGGCTTTTATTCAAATCTCTTCATTGTACCAAAGAAGGAGAATTCCTTCAGACCAGTTCTGGATCTAAAAATATTGAATCATTATGTAAGGATACCAACATTCAAAATGGTAACTATAAGGACTATTCTGCCTTTTGTTCAGCAAGGGCATTATATGTCCACAATAGATTTACAGGATGCATATCTGCATATTCCGATTCATCCAGATCACTATCAGTTTCTGAGATTCTCTTTCCTAGGCAAGCATTACCAGTTTGTGGCTCTGCCGTTTGGCCTAGCAACAGCTCCAAGGATTTTTACAAAGGTTCTCGGTGCCCTTCTGTCTGTAATCAGAGAACAGGGTATTGTGGTATTTCCTTATTTGGACGATATCTTGGTACTTGCTCAGTCTTCACATTTAGCAGAATCTCATACGAATCGACTTGTGTTGTTTCTTCAAGATCATGGTTGGAGGATCAATTTACTGAAAAGTTAATTGATTCCTCAAACAAGGGTTACCTTTTTAGGTTTCCAGATAGATTCAGTGTCCATGACTCTGTCTCTGACAGACAAGAGACGTCTAAAATTGATCTCAGCTTGTCGAAACCTTCAATCACAATCATTCCCTTCGGTAGCCTTATGCATGGAAATTCTAGGTCTTATGACTGCTGCATCGGATGCGATTCCCTTTGCTCGTTTTCACATGCGACCTCTTCAGCTCTGTATGCTGAACCAGTGGTGCAGGGATTACACAAAGATATCTCAATTAATATCTTTAAAACCAATTGTACGACACTCTCTGACGTGGTGGACAGATCACCATCGTTTAGTTCAGGGGGCTTCTTTTGTTCTTCCGACCTGGACTGTAATTTCAACAGATGCAAATCTGACAGGTTGGGGAGCTGTTTGGGGGTCTCTGACAGCACAAGGGGTTTGGGAATCTCAGGAGGTGAGATTACCGATCAATATTTTGGAACTCCGTGCAATTTTCAGAGCTCTTCAGTCTTGGCCTCTTCTAAAGAGAGAATCGTTCATTTGTTTTCAGACAGACAACGTCACAACTGTGGCATACATCAATCATCAAGGAGGGACTCACAGTCCTCTGGCCATGAAAGAAGTATCTCGAATTCTGGTATGGACGGAATCCAGCTCCTGTCTAGTTTCTGCGGTTCATATCCCAGGTATAGACAATTGGGAAGCGGATTATCTCAGTCGCCAAACGTTACATCCGGGCGAATGGTCTCTTCACCCAGAGGTATTTCTTCAGATTGTTCAAATGTGGGGACTTCCAGAAATAGATCTGATGGCCTCTCATCTAAACAAGAAACTTCCCTGGTATCTGTCCAGATCCAGGGATTCTCAAGCGGAAGCAGTGGATGCGTTGTCACTTCCTTGGAAGTATCATCCTGCCTATATCTTTCCGCCTCTAGTTCTTCTTCCAAGAGTAATCTCCAAGATTCTGAAGGAATGCTCGTTTGTTCTGCTGGTGGCTCCAGCATGGCCTCACAGGTTTTGGTATGCGGATCTTGTCCGGATGGCCTCTTGCCAACCGTGGACTCTTCCGTTAAGACCAGACCTTCTGTCACAAGGTCCTTTTTTCCATCAGGATCTCAAATCCTTAAATTTAAAGGTATGGAGATTGAACGCTTGATTCTTAGTCAAAGAGGTTTCTCTGACTCTGTGATTAATACTATGTTACAGGCTCGTAAATCCATATCTAGGGAGATATATTATAGAGTCTGGAAGACATATTTCTTGGTGTCTTTCTCATCATTTTTCCTGGCATTCTTTTAGAATTCCGAGAATTTTACAGTTTCTTCAGGATGGTTTGGATAAAGGTTTGTCTGCAAGTTCCTTGAAAGGACAAATCTCTGCTCTTTCTGTTCTTTTTCACAGAAAGATTGCTAATCTTCCTGATATTCATTGTTTTGTACAAGCTTTGGTTCGTATAAAACCTATCATTAAGTCAATTTCTCCTCCTTGGAGTTTGAATTTGGTTCTGGGGGCTCTTCAAGCTCCTCCGTTTGAACCTATGCATTCTTTGGACATTAAATGACTTTCTTGGAAAGTTTTGTTCCTTTTGGCCATCTCTTCTGCCAGAAGAGTCTCTGAATTATCTGCTCTTTCTTGTGAGTCTCCTTTTCTGATTTTTCATCAGGATAAGGCGGTGTTGCGAACTTCTTTTAAATTTTTACCTAAGGTTGTGAATTCTAACAACATTAGTAGAGAAATTGTGGTTCCTTCATTATGTCCTAATCCTAAGAATTCTAAGGAGAAATCATTGCATTCTTTGGATGTAGTTAGAGCTTTGAAATATTATGTTGAAGCTACTAAGAATTTCCGAAAGACTTCTAGTCTATTTGTTATCTTTTCCGGTTCTAGGAAAGGTCAGAAGGCTTCAGCCATTTCTTTGGCATCTTGGTTGAAATCTTTAATTCATCATGCTTATGTCGAGTCGGGTAAAACTCCGCCTCAAAGGATTACAGCTCATTCTACTAGGTCAGTTTCTACTTCCTGGGCATTTAGGAATGAAGCTTCGGTTGATCAGATTTGCAAAGCAGCAACTTGGTCTTCTTTGCATACTTTTACTAAATTCTACCATTTTGATGTGTTTTCTTCTTCTGAAGCAGTTTTTGGTAGAAAAGTACTTCAGGCAGCTGTTTCAGTTTGATTCTTCTGCTTATAATTTCAGTTTTTTTCATTATAAGATTTAAACTTTGTTTTGGGTGTGGATTATTTTCAGCGGAATTGGCTGTCTTTATTTTATCCCTCCCTCTCTAGTGACTCTTGCGTGGAAGATCCACATCTTGGGTAGTCATTATCCCATACGTCACTAGCTCATGGACTCTTGCTAATTACATGAAAGAAAACATAATTTATGTAAGAACTTACCTGATAAATTCATTTCTTTCATATTAGCAAGAGTCCATGAGGCCCACCCTTTTTGTGGTGGTTATGATTTTTTTGTATAAAGCACAATTATTCCAATTCCTTATTTTTTATGCTTTCGCACTTTTTTCTTATCACCCCACTTCTTGGCTATGCGTTAAACTGATTTGTGGGTGTGGTGAGGGGTGTATTTATAGGCATTTTGAGGTTTGGGAAACTTTGCCCCTCCTGGTAGGAATGTATATCCCATATGTCACTAGCTCATGGACTCTTGCTAATATGAAAGAAATGAATTTATCAGGTAAGTTCTTACATAAATTATGTTTTTTCCCCCCGCACCTTCTAAACAACGCTGGTATTTAGAGTTCTCTGAAGAGGTGCGTTAGGCTCCAAAAAGGGAGCGTACAGGCATATTTACCGCCACTTCAACTCTCAATAACAGCGTTGCTTACGGACGCGGCCAGCTTCAAAAACGTGCTCGTGCACGATTCCCCCATAGGAAACAATGGGGCAGTTTGAGCTGAAAAAAAACCTAACACCTGCAAAAAAACAGCGTTCAGCTCCTAACGCAGCCCCATTGTTTCCTATGGGGAAACACTTCCTAAGTCTGCACCTAACACCCTAACATGTACCCCGAGTCTAAACACCCCTAACCTTACACTTATTAACCCCTAATCTGCCGCCCCCGCTATCGCTGACCTCTGCATATTATTTTTAACCCCTAATCTGCCGCTCCGTACACCGCCGCAACCTACATTATCCCTATGTACCCCTAATCTGCTGCCCCTAACATCGCCGACCCCTATATTATATTTATTAACCCCTAATCTGCCGCCCCCAACGTCGCCGCAACCTACCTACACTTATTAACCCCTAATCTGCCCACCGAACCTCGCCGCCACTATAATCAATGTATTAACCCCTAAACCGCCTCACTCCCGCCTCAAAAACCCTATAATAAATTTTATTAACCCCTAATCTGCCCTCCCTAACATCGCTGACACCTAACTTCAAGTATTAACCCCTAATCTGCCGACCGGACCTCACCGCTACTATAAAAAATGTATTAACCCCTAAAGCTAAGTCTAACCCTAACCCTAACACCCCCCTAAGTTAAATATAATTTAAATCTGACGAAATAAAATAAATCTTATTAAATAAATTAATCCTATTTAAAGCCAAATACTTACCTGTAAAATAAACCCTAATATAGCTACAATATAACGAATAATTATTGTAGTTATTTTAGCATTTATATTTTACAGGCAACTTTGTATTTATTTTAACCAGGAACAATAGCTATTAAATAGTTAATAACTATTTAATAGCTACCTATTTAAAATAATTACTAAATTACCTGTAAAATAAATCCTAACCTAAGTTACAATTAAACCTAACACTACACTATCAATAAATTAATTAAATAAACTACCTACAATTATCTACAATTAAATCAACTAAACTAAATTACAAAAAGAAACTTTGAAAGAATTTTAAACTAATTACACCTACTCTAAGCCCCCTAAAAAATAACAAAGCCCCCCAAAATAAAAAAATGCCCTACCCTATTCTAAAATAAAAAGTTAACAGCTCTTTTACCTTACCAGCCCTTAAAAGGGCCATTTGTGGGGCATGCCCCAAAGAAAACAGCTCTTTTGCATTTAAAAAAAACATACAATACCCCCCCCAACATTACAACCCACCACCCACATACCCCTAATCTAACCCAAACCCCCCTTAACAAACCTAACACTAAGCCCCTGAAGATCTCCCTACCTTATCTTCACCACGCCGGGTATCACCGATCCGTCCAGAAGAGGGTCCGAAGTCTTCATCCTATCCAGGAAGAAGAGGTCCAGAAGAGGCTCCGAAGTCTTCATCCTATCCGGCAAGAAGAGGACATCCGGACTGGTAGACATGTTCATCCAGGCGGCGTCTTCTATCTTCATCCATCCGGCGCGGAGTGGGACCATCTTGAAGCAGCCGACGCGGATCCATCCTCTTCTTCCAGCGACTCCCGACGAATGAAGGTTCCTTTAAGGGACGTCATCCAAGATGGCGTCCCTCGAATTCCGATTGGCTGAGGATTCTATCAGCCAATCGGAATTAAGGTAGGAAAAATCTGATTGGCTGATTCAATCAGCCAATCAGATTCAAGTTCAATCCGATTGGCTGATCCAATCATCCAATCAGATTGAGCTCGCATTCTATTGGCTGTTCCGATCAAAAAGAGATAATCCAAAAAGAGATAATGAGAATACTCAATAGAGCTATGAATAGGGGTATAATTGATAAAAAAAATTGTGTGATTTTCTATATAATGAACACCCTAAGACACCGGTGTTCTATACTGTGCCCAAAGTACATAAAAATTTAAAGGAACCACCAGGGCGTCCCATTGTATCTAATGTGGAATCTGTATTCACAAACATAGCAAAATTCCTAGATAGGACCATATGTAGAGAAAATGACATCTTACATTAAGGATACTGGGGATTTTATAAATAAATTGTCATCATTACAATTGGAGAATACTAAATATATATTATATAGTCTTGATGTGAAAAGTCTATACACCTCTATAAGGCATGAGAGTGGAATAGGGGTTATTCATCAAGTTTTGTCTAATGGCAATGATTATAATGAAATTCAAATAGATTTTTTAGAGGAATTACTGAGAATTGTGCTATTTTACAATTATTTTTTATTCAGAGATATGTGGTATATTCAGAAAAAGGGCGCTGCCATGGGGTCGAACGTTGCCCCATCATATGCGAACCTATACATGAGTTATTTTGAAGAGAAATATGTATATAATAATAAACTGTTTTTACAGTATGGTGCCACTTGGTGGCGCTTCATTGACAATGTGTTTGGCATATGGTGGTGCAGCGAAGACTCTTTAAGACAGTTCGTTAAGGAGCTTAATTTGGAAGTTAATGGCCTTTAATTTACACTTGAAACTAGTGAGGAGCAAATGACCTTTTTGGACACTGTCATATACAAGGACGGTTTGGAACTTAAAATAGATCTTCATCGGAAGAAGACAGACCGCAATACGTTTCTTAGGTATGACAGTTTCCATAATCAAAAGATAAAAGATTTGTTACCTAGAAGCCAATTAATGAGAGTTAATAATATTGTCAGTGATGGTCACCTTAGAGACAAAAGATTGGAAGAAATGGGTGAAAAATTCCTAGAAAGAGGGTACCCTGAGAAGTTAGTGGTAAAGGAAACCTTAAAAATTAAACAAGAACCAAGGAGAAAGGAAATTAAAAGTGATAAAAAAGATACAAAAAGATTGGTGTTTGTTTCACAATACAATGATCAAAGTACTAAGATCTCCAATATTATAAGAAAACATTGGCACATAATCCAGACTTGTAATAAACACATAGATATATTCAAGGAATATCCTATCATGGCACATCGAAGGGTCAAGAATTTGAGTGACGTTTTGGTACACTCGGACATGGGTACTAAATGTGGTAGTAAAACCAGATACATCACTGAAAAGAACACAGGGTGTTCCCCATGCCTGAATTGTGCCAGTTGCCATTCAATAATAAAGGGCAAAGAATTTGTACATCCGCAGAGTGGACATAAATTTAAGTTAAAATCTCATTATACATGTAATTCTACTTTTGTAATATACATGATAAAGTGTCCATGCTCTAAAATTTATATAGGGAAACTACACGTAGGATGAGAGAGAGACTAAATCAACATAAGTCCAATATTAGAACAGGTGATCTTCAAGCCCCGGTAGCATGCCATTTCCTAGAAAATGGACATCAAATTAATCAAATAAGATGGCAGATAATAGACCATGTAGATATGCCTAGAGGTGGAGGTGATAGGGAGCGTATCCTTAAGCAAAAGGAAGCATATTGGATCCATAAGTTGGAATCCATGTATCCAAATGGTATAAATAGAGATTTGGACCTATCAGTCTTCCTGTAGTTATATTGGGTGTTTTTGTATTCCATCCCAAGATACAGATATAGTACTATCAAGAAATTGAAATATTTTTGAAATATACACCTTGGACATTGTTCTTTTCCCATGTATATACTAAATAAGGGAAGCAGCCTTACAGTTTCTACATATAAAAATGTATATTTATTCATTTATTTTTGTATTCATTTTTATATTTTTTATGTGTGTATATATATTGTATTTAGATTTTAATATTTGAGGTATTATGTATTAATATTGTGTTTACATATACACAAAAATTTCAAGTACACCTATTATCCAAATATACAAAGCATTGAATACATATTTTCATTGTCCACTAGAGGGCATTGTTAAGTATACATATTGACAGGAATGAACAGGTAACCAGTGATTGGTTGGATATGCCTTTAAATCAAGGCTCAGGCGTATTGTGAAGTATGAATGGTTAAGGGATAACGTTCCCGAAACGTTGCATGTTACGCTGTCCATGAAAGTTTAATAAAGGACATTTATTTTGTGGAACTGCCTTTTTGTAATAATGAATCCCAGTACCAGTGTCACCTCAGGGTCAAGGGTTTTACCTCATTCTTTTCATTGTCTAAAGGGACTTATAGTCCTGTCCTAGAGTTAGCTGCCCTAAACATGTTTGTCAGGGTTTCCACTTGTATAATGAGAGCATTCTGTGCAATTTTATGCTTAATTCAAGAGGGTCAGTTTATGGCTATGAAAGACCTCAAGGATGCATATCTGCGCCTTCCTATACATAGGGATCAGTTTCAGTTCCTGAAGTTTACATATCCGAATGCCAGTTTTCGACTCTGTGTTGAGTATAATTTTGGTGGTGATCAAAATTCAGAGCATTTCAGTTGCACCGTATCTAGATGACATACTAGTGCAAGCCTATTCTCTGTAACTAGCTATTGCTCATACTCACAAGTCTTCCTTCAAGACCATGGTTGGAAAATTAATGTAACCAAGAGCTCATTATATCCTGCTATAAGGGTAGCATTTCTAAGAGTCATAATAGACTCAATCCTTATGCATCTAGTTCCTGACGGAACTTCGCAAAATAAAGATTCAGAGGGCGTGTCTCTCCCTACAAAGGGCTCCAATTCCATCAGCATGGAGACAATGTTTTTTTTTGGAAGCTGTTTCAGATGCAGTTCCTTTTGCCCCTGTTTACTTTAATTGTCTATGCTCCCTCAGTGGTTAAAGAATTATCTACATTTGAATCAACAGATTGCTTTGGATTTCTCCATCAGACAATCATTTTATTGGGGATAGAAAGTCTTTCTTTGACCATTGGGACATCCATCCTTTATCAATCTTTGTCTATTGTGCTGACGGACGCCATTCTCTAAGGCAGGGGGGTGGTTTGGGTTTCTTGAAGAGAGCAAGGAGTTTGGTCTTCTATCCATTTCCAGTCTGACAATATCACGGCAGTGGCCTACATAAATCATCAAGGGGTTTACCCACAGTCCACTGGCCATGCAAGAAGTGTCTCAGACTCTGTCTTGGACAGAGAGGAATCATTGCTTCCTATTGGCAATTCACATACCAGGTGTGAACCCCAGGGAGGTGGATCATCTCAGCAGTCAATCAGTCCATCAAAGAGAGTGGTCTCTCCATTAGGACATTTTTGAACGCTTAGGGATGAAATGGGGCTTACATGACATAGATCTGATGGCCTCTCACTTAAATCACAAGCTTCCAAGGTATTGTGCAAGATCAAAATATCCAAAGGCTCACATAATAGACACATTGGTATGTCCATGGGAGTTTCATCTAGTATACCTTTTTTCTTTTGTTAGTTCTTCTTTCAAGAGTCATTATATGGATCAAACAGGATTCAAAGTCAGCAATATTAATTGCTCCAACCTGGCCCCACAGAACATGGTATGCGGATCTAGTGCAGATGTACTCATCTCCTCCATGGATTCTTCCTCTAAGACAAGAGCTGTTTTCTTAAGGTCATCTTTTCCATCAGGATTTCAAATATCTAAATTTAATGGCATGGAGGTTGAACATTAAGTAGTTTTGAGACATTGAAGTTTCTCAGATTTCGTCATTGAAACTTTGATGCTGGCCAGAAAGCCTGTGACACAAAAAACTCATTACAAGATTTGGAGGGCCAATTTTGAGTTGTGTTCTTCCAGAGGGTTTTCTTGGTATTTCTTTAGGATTCCTAGAATCCTTCAGTTTTTACAGGATGGCCTTGACAAGGGTTTGTATGCTAATTTCCTAAAGGTCAAATTTCTGCTTTATCTGTTCATTTTCTCACAAAAAGCACAACATTTTACATGAATATTTGGATTTTGGGGACACTTAATTCCCTAATTGTAAGGGGAGCACAATGAGTGTGTGAAATAGCACTCCCAGGGCTATCCATTGAAGTTAAAAAAGTTAATATGCTCTGGTTGTAATACTTGATTGTGTGTTACGCTTAGTGGCAAGTCTGAGCGCAAGATAACGCACCCTGCACTATAGATTGCGCTCCTTTTGTAATATAATCCAAAACTGTCCATCATGTGTGTTTATTTTCAGTTCAGTTGCAAGCAGAAACAGCATATTAATAAACTGAATATGTCCTAACTTTAAAATGAGCAATCCCACATCTTCTCTAACATGTAAGAAAGATAAATTGCCCCCCCCCCCCAAATCACTTCTGGTACTTGTAGGCTGTGTTAGAACTATAAAGAGAAATGGAGTACAGTAAGTTGCTTTCGCTCTTTGTACTTTGTAGTACACAAAAGACAGAATATCCTGAATGCACTTATGGAGTTAATGATTCACATAATATCTAACACAGCCACCCACACCATTAATTTTCTTGTATGACATTGTTAAATTAATAACACACTAAAAAAACCATATAATCTGCAGTACTTTTAACTTATATCTTACAGGCGGTAATACTGCTTAAAGAAAAACTATTATGTCTAAAAAACATAACGTAATAAAGTTAATAAAATAATATATTACTTTTATGTTTTATAAAATATCATTCTTCTGCTTGAGACAGGTACCTGCAATGACCCTACTGAAGGTGAGTAGACCCCTCACATTTTTGAAAATATTTTATATCTTTTCATGTGAAAACACTGAAGAAATTACACTTTGCTACAATGTAAAGTAGTGAGTGTACAGTCTGTATAACAGTGTAAATTTGCTGTCCCCTCAAAATAACTCAACGCACAGCCATTATTGTCTAAACCATTGGCAACAAAAGTGAGTACACCCCTAAGTGGAAAACCCCAAATTGGGCCAAATTAGCCATTTTCCCTCCCTGGTGTCATCTGACTCGTTAGTGTTACAAGGTCTCAGGTGTGAATGGGGAGCAGGTGTTAAATTTGGTGCTATCGCTCTCACACTCTATCATACTGGTCACTGGAAGTTCAACATGGCACCTCATGGCAAAGAACTCTGAGAATCTGAAAAAAAGAATTGTTGGTCTACATAAAGATGGCCTAGGCTATAAGAAGATTGCCAAGATCTTGAAACTGACATGCAACACAGTGGGCAAGACCATACAGCGGTTTCACAGGACAGGTTCCACTCAGAACAGGCCTTGACATGGTCAACCAAAGAAGTTGAGTGCACATGTTCAGCGTCATATCCAGAGGTTGTCTTTGGAAAGTAAATGTATGAGTGCTGCCAGCATTGCTGTAGATGTTGAAGGGGTGGAAGGGTCAGCCTGTCAGTGCTCAGACCATACGCCGCACACTGCATCAAATTGGTCTGAATGGCTGTCATCCCTGAAGGAAGCCTCTTCTAAAGATGATGCACAAGAAAGCCCGCAAATAGTTGGATGAAGACAAGCAGACAAAGGGCATGGATTACTGGAACCATGTCCTGTGGTCTGATGAGACCAATCGAAATGTATTTGGTTCAGATGGTGTCAAGCGTGTGTGGCGTCAACCAGGTGAGGAGTACAAAGACAATTGTGTCTTGCCTACAGTCAAGCATGGTGGTGGAAGTGTCATGGTCTGGACCTACATGAGTGCTGCTGGCACTGGGGAGCTACAGTTCATTGAGGGAACCATGAATGCCAGCATGTACTGTGACATACTGAAGCAGAGCATGATCCCCTCCTTTTGAAGACTGGGCCGCAGGGCAGTATTCCAACATGATAACGACCCCAAACACACCTCCAAGACGACCACTGCCTTGCTAAAGAAGCTGATGGTAAAGGTGATGGACTGGCCAAGCATACAGGGGCGGAACTACCGGTGGTGCAGCAGTCGCGACCGCTACCGGGACCCCGGGAGGTCCCCCATTACGGGGGCCCAAGCTTCAGCAAATTTTTTCTTTTTTTTCAACTCCCCCCCTATAAATTCTTGGGCCCCCTTGCCCCGCGGTCCCTCCATCTGCCTGTGCGGCTGTCTGTGTCTACACCATGACCTACATACTTCTGAGACAGTTTTAAATCAGAGCATTGCTGAGGGTTACCATGGCAACGCTCTGAAACATTTCCTGCTTAGCGGGAAAGAAGGTTGGAGGATTGCATACGAGAGCGTGTGGACACTGTTGTATCAGCTAGCTCTGCTACTTCTCTGCCGCTTGTTCCCAAGGTACAGTGAGTGTGACTGCATCTTTCTTTATGATCTTTCTTGTCTGTAGGAAACGGATCAGTATCAGTTAAATATACTATTGAGTACAGTAGTTTTTATTACAACATGAAGTCTGCTCTGTTTCTCCTCTCCCTGTATGTCATTTAGTACTGTAGCATCTGAGCAGACTTGTTCTTACCCACCAACCAAGCGCCTGGTGCAGTTCATGCGAAATTGCTAACGCATGCCAGGTAACTGTAGTTGTGAAAGCAGTAGCACTGTCCTTCATATCTTTTTCTTCTAGTATAAACTGTTTACAGTACAGCAAAACAATGAAAAGAATGTCCAGACCGGCTCCTCCTTCCACAGTGCGCTCTTTATTGAACCATAAAAAAGAGCGTAATAAACGGCACAAATAAAATTTGACAATGTCAAAGCACCTACAGGCCAGAGTAAAATACAGGTAATGACAGGTACCCCCTCACATCTGACGCGTTTCGGTGGTTACCGTAATCATAGATACTGTGTGTGGTACCTGTGTAACTTTATACGAGTTCCTGTCTCACTGATTGGCTGTCTCCTACACACCCCTCTATTACCATTGGTCCTCTTCTAAACTTTTTCTATTGGCGTATAAAGTAGGTTTGTTTATCACATGTCTTCCCAAGAACGGGCTGATAGGTCAGCTCTGTAAAGCCTAATTACTAAAGTCATTTTTAACCCGATGCAATCAAGAAAGTTTCAATGTAATATATATGCATATTATTTCTTCATAATGTTTTCATTAATACTCTATACTTTGCTCTATAATTGCATGCGATACCTGACTGTTATTAGTCATGTTTATTGTATCGCTGTATGAATCGCTAGATCCTCGGTTTAAGCTATATATGATTACAGGTTTGAAACTTAGTGGCACCTTATTTTGTCTGGAATATGCAAATGGGTTTTACTGACTGTGACCTTATGCATGTTTCATATGTGAATCTATAGACTACACCAGTATTATCTATCCCAAATTTCATTATCTATACTCAATATAATGAAATGAATAATTTTTCAATAGTTTTTCAATTTAATTTGTGTTTATACTTTATACAGAGAACTCCTGTTCTTTGCTTTACTTGTTACTAGACTAATTACTCAAGTTATTTGGATTGTTACCTACTACAACTTAGACTAGTTTTAGCACCAGTTCTTGGATATTGTGTTTATTTGGTACATTAATATTGGTCTACAATCAACCTTAGTATAAATTCCATTTTCCTACTAAAAGATCTACTGGTGTTATTCTAATTTCTCCAATGTGACAATTTATTGGCACCACTAAGTGGCTTATTGTTGTTGGCATGTTCACTAATCAACTAGGAATGTATAACAAGCAATCTTACTTCTCCCAATGGTTAATAAGATCCCATTTAGAATTGAAACCTGTCGGTATCCTAGTACCAAGTCTAAATATCCAGTAAGCTTTTCTTTTATAGAGAAGCTTCTCTCTATCTCCTCCTCTTGGTGGTTGTCTGACCAACTCTATCGCTTGCCATTGGAAAGTAGTGATGTCTTTATTATGGACATGTATAAAGTGATAGGCTAGTGCAGAACATTCTTTTCCCCTTGTTATGTTACTAAGGTGTTCCCTGATACGTGATCTCACCTCTCTAGTGGTGAGTCCCACGTATTGACGTCTGCAAACCGTGCATGAGATTAAATATATTATATATCCCATAGAGCAATTTATACATTGGGATGTTTCAAACCTATGTCCTGTGTTGTATGACTCAAAGTATCTAGTCACTCTAATTGTATCACATGCCTTGCATAATGGACTATTACATCTAAAGGTCCTTTTTTGTGTCAACCATGAGCTCCTATATGTTTGATTAGGTATCTTAGTAGGTGAGAGTATATTGCCTATAGTCATGCTTCTGGTATAGGAGAAATTGCAACCCCTTTCTATTATAGGTTTTAATTTGTCATCTGCTCTAAGAATTCCCAATTTTTCTTCTGATTATATCACATATTTTCATATATTGATTACTGTGATTAGTTATAAAATGTACCTGGCCTTTTTATTTGTATTTTCCTTAGCTCTTGAGGTAACTAGTAATTCTTGTCTTTCAGTTTTGTCCACTTGAGTCTTTGCTTTCCTAATTACAGACCTGGGATAGCCTCTCTCTTCTAATTGTAAAGATAACATTTTGCATTCTTGTTTGTATTCATCCTCATTGGAACAGTTCCTCTTCATCCTATGGAACTGTCCCTTTGCTATTGCCATAGACATGTGTTTGGGATGATTGCTTTTTGCATGCAATAAATTGTTTTTGGTTATTGGTTTTCTATATGTTTTGGTTTGTATGTACCCTTTTACTTCATCTCCAGTTAATGTAATATCCAAGTAATTTATTTTTATAGGATCACATTCCATGGTGAATGTGAGGCCTATTTCATTGGAATTGAGATATTCAAGAAAACTTGATAATTCTGCCATAGGGCCATCCCATATTAGAATCAGGTCGTCAATAAATCTACGAAAGAATCTTATCCTCTACCTAAATTTGTTTTTACCTCCAAAGATGTGGGACTCTTCCCACCAACCTAAAAATAGGTTGGCATACGAGGGGGCGAATTTCGCCCCCATCGCGGTCCCACATCTCTGGAGGTAAAAATCTCCCTGGAACTAAAAAAAAAAAAAGAATATGCATATATATTACATTGAAACTTTCTTGATTGCATCGGGTTAAAAATGACTTTAGTAATTAGGCTTTACAGAGCTGACCTATCAGCGCGTTCTTGGGAAGACATGTGATAAACAAACCTACTTTATACGCCAATAGAAAAAGTTTAGAAGAGGACCAATGGTAATAGAGGGGTGTGTAGGAGACAGCCAATCAGTGAGACAGGAACTCGTATAAAGTTACACAGGTACCACACACAGTATCTATGATTACGGTAACCACCGAAACGCGTCAGGTGTGAGGGGGTACCTGTCATTACCTGTATTTTACTCTGGCCTGTAGGTGCTTTGACATTGTCAAATTTTATTTGTGCCGTTTGTTACGCTCTTTTTTATGGTTCAATAAAGAGCGCACTGTGGAAGGAGGAGCCGGTCTGGACATTCTTTTCATTGTTTTGCTGTTTACACGACTAGTCCATTGGGCTCACCTGCACAACCAGGTGGAATACTCGGAGGCCTTGAACCGGAAGGACAGCCCAGCACTCTCGGAGCAGCGGCGGGGAAGAAGGGGGTGGCAAAACTGACTGGAGCTGCATTCCCGTGTAAGTCCGCTTTACATTATATTTGTTACATAGAGAGAGCTGTTTTGTTGCCTCTACATACATAGGATGTGACTGTATGTACACGGAGGTATAGGTCTATGTCAGAGGGATGTGGATTCTAACTGTCTAGTGCTGGTGCTAAGTGTTTGTTATACTGCTGATTACAGTACACTCAGCCACAGCCAGTAGTTTGCTTTATGGGAGCACAAACTGCTGGGTGTAGTAATGTTTCATTTACAGTCCTTAGTTCTTCCTGTAATGATGGCAGTCAGATCTTCTGTTTTTTCGTTATATGGTGCTGTGCTCATTTCCCTGTCTCTGCTCCGCAATGCGCTGCAGCCCTCTCTGTTAAATTTACCTATTTTCAGGCATTGACTAGCTGTTATCTAAGAGCAAGAGGGTCTAATTTTTTTCCCCCAAAATGAAAGAGCTAGGTTGTATTATTTCCCCTTAGGGTGTAATTTACATGTGTGCCTCTCTCCCCCCTCCTTCCCTGTGTCTCTCTCCCCCCTCCCCTGTGTCTCTCTCCCCCTCCCCTGTGTCTCTCTCTCTCCCCCCCTCCCCTGTGTCTCTCTCCCCGTGCCTCTCTCCCCCCTCCCCTGTGTCTCTCTCCCCCCTCCCCTATGTCTCTCTCCCCCCCTCCCCTGTGTCTCTCTCCCCCCTCCCCTGTGTCTCTCTCCCCCCTCCCCTGTGTCTCTCTCCCCCCTCCCCTGTGTCTCTCTCCCCCTCCCCTGTGTCTCTCTCCCCCCTCCCCTGTGTCTCTCTCCCCCCTCCCCTGTGTCTCTCTCCCCCCTCCACTGTGTCTCTCTCCCCCCCTCCCCTGTGTCTCTCTCCCCCCCGTGTCTCTCTCCCCCCTCCCCTGTGTCTCTCTCCCCCCCTCCCCTGTGTCTCTCTCCCCCCTCCCCTGTGTCTCTCTCCCCCCCTTGTGTCTCTCTCCCCCCTCTCCTGTATCTCTCTCCCTCCCTCCCTCTCTCCCCTGTGTCTCCCTCCCTCCCTTGTGTCTCTCTCCCTCCCCTGTGTCTCTCTCCCTCCCCTGTGTCTCTCTCCCTCCCCTGTGTCTCTCTCCCTCCCTCCCCTGCGTCTCTCTCCCTCCCTCCCCTGTGTCTCTCTCCCTCCCTCCCCTGTGTCTCTCTCCCTCCCCTGTGTCTCTCTCTCCCTCCCTCCCTCCCTCCCTCCCCTGTGTCTCTCTCTCCCTCCCCTGTGTCTCCCTCCCTCCCCTGTGTCTCTCTCCCTCCCTCCCCTGTGTCTTTCTCCCTCCCTCCCTCCCTCCCCGGTGTCTCTCTCCCTCCCTCCCCTGTGTCTTTCTCCCTCCCTCCCTCCCTCCCCTGTGTCTCTCTCCCTCCCTCCCCTGTGTCTCTCTCCCTCCCCTGTGTCTCCCTCCCCTGTGTCTCTCTCCCTCCCTCCCCTGTGTCTCACTCCCTCCCTCCCCTGTGTCTCTCTCCCTCCCTCCCCTGTGTCTCTCTCCCTCCCCTGTGTCTCTCTCTCCCTCCCTCCCTTCCTCCCCTGTGTCTCTCTCTCCCTCCCCTGTGTCTCTCCCTTCCTCCCCTGTGTCTCTCCCTCCCTCCCCTGTGTCTCTACCTCCCTCCCTCCCATATGTCTCTCCCTCCCCTGTGTCTCTCCCTCCCTCCCCTGTGTCTCTTTCTCCCTCCCTCCCTCCCTCCCTCCCTCCCCTGTGTCTCTTTATCCCTCCCTCCCTCCCCTGTGTCTCTCTCCCCCTCCCTCCCCTGTGTCTCTCTCCCCCTCCCTCCCCTGTGACTCTCTCCCTCTCCCTCCCCTGTGTCTCTCTCCCTCCCCTGTGTCTCTCTCCCTCCCCTGTGTCTCTCTCCCTCCCTCCCCCCTGTGTCTCTCTCCCTCCCTCCCCCCCCATGTCTCTCTCCATCCCTTCCCCCCTATGTCTCTCTCCCTCCCTCCCTCCCTCCCTCCCCCCTGTGTCTCTCTCCCTCCCTCCCCCCTGTGTCTCTCTCCCTCCCCTGTGTCTCTCTCCCTCCCCTGTGTCTCTCTCCCCCCCTCCCCTATGTCTCTCTCCCCCCCTCCCCTGTGTCTCTCTCCCCCCTCCCCTGTGTCTCTCTCCCCCCCTCCCCTGTGTCTCTCTCCCCCCTCCCCTGTGTCTCTCTCCCCCTCCCCTGTGTCTCTCTCCCCCCTCCCCTGTGTCTCTCTCCCCCCCTCCCCTGTGTCTCTCTCCCCCCCTCCCCTGTGTCTCTCTCCCCCCTCCCCTGTGTCTCTCTCCCCCCTCCACTGTGTCTCTCTCCCCCCCCTCCCCTGTGTCTCTCTCCCCCCCGTGTCTCTCTCCCCCCTCCCCTGTGTCTCTCTCCCCCCCTCCCCTGTGTCTCTCTCCCCCCTCCCCTGTGTCTCTCTCCCCCCCTTGTGTCTCTCTCCCCCTCTCCTGTATCTCTCTCCCTCCCTCCCTCTCTCCCCTGTGTCTCCCTCCCTCCCTTGTGTCTCTCTCCCTCCCCTGTGTCTCTCTCCCTCCCCTGTGTCTCTCTCCCTCCCCTGTGTCTCTCTCCCTCCCTCCCCTGCGTCTCTCTCCCTCCCTCCCCTGTGTCTCTCTCCCTCCCTCCCCTGTGTCTCTCTCCCTCCCCTGTGTCTCTCTCTCCCTCCCTCCCTCCCTCCCCTGTGTCTCTCTCTCCCTCCCCTGTGTCTCCCTCCCTCCCCTGTGTCTCTCTCCCTCCCTCCCCTGTGTCTTTCTCCCTCCCTCCCTCCCTCCCCGGTGTCTCTCTCCCTCCCTCCCCTGTGTCTTTCTCCCTCCCTCCCTCCCTCCCCTGTGTCTCTCTCCCTCCCTCCCCTGTGTCTCTCTCCCTCCCCTGTGTCTCCCTCCCCTGTGTCTCTCTCCCTCCCTCCCCTGTGTCTCACTCCCTCCCTCCCCTGTGTCTCTCTCCCTCCCTCCCCTGTGTCTCTCTCCCTCCCCTGTGTCTCTCTCTCCCTCCCTCCCTCCCTCCCCTGTGTCTCTCTCTCCCTCCCCTGTGTCTCTCCCTTCCTCCCCTGTGTCTCTCCCTCCCTCCCCTGTGTCTCTACCTCCCTCCCTCCCATATGTCTCTCCCTCCCCTGTGTCTCTCCCTCCCTCCCCTGTGTCTCTTTCTCCCTCCCTCCCTCCCTCCCTCCCTCCCTCCCTCCCCTGTGTCTCTTTATCCCTCCCTCCCTCCCCTGTGTCTCTCTCCCCCTCCCTCCCCTGTGTCTCTCTCCCCCTCCCTCCCCTGTGACTCTCTCCCTCTCCCTCCCCTGTGTCTCTCTCCCTCCCCTGTGTCTCTCTCCCTCCCCTGTGTCTCTCTCCCTCCCTCCCCCCTGTGTCTCTCTCCCTCCCTCCCCCCCATGTCTCTCTCCATCCCTTCCCCCCTATGTCTCTCTCCCTCCCTCCCTCCCTCCCCCCTGTGTCTCTCTCCCTCCCTCCCCCCTGTGTCTCTCTCCCTCCCCTGTGTCTCTCTCCCTCCCCTGTGTCTCTCTCCTTCCCTCCCCTGTGTCTCCCTCCCTCCCCTGTGTCTCTCTCCCTCCCTCCCCTGTGTCTTTCTCCCTCCCTCCCTCCCTCCCCGGTGTCTTTCTCCCTCCCGTGTCTCTCTCCCTCCCTCCCTCCCGTGTCTCTCTCCCTCCTCCCCTGTGTTTCCCTCCCTCCCCTGTGTCTCTCTCCCTCCCTCCCTCCCCTGTGTCTTTCTCCCTCCCTCCCCTGTGTCTCTCTCCCTCCCTCCCTCCCTCCCTCCCCAGTGTCTCTCTCCCTCCCTCCCCTGTGTCTCTCTCTCTCCCCTGTGTCTGTCTCTCTCTCTCTCCCCCTCCTTCCCTTGCATCTCTCTCCCTCCCGTCTCTCTCTCTCTCCCTCCCCTGTGTCTCTCTTTCTCCCCGTGTCTGTCTCTCTCTCTCTCTCTCCCCTGTGTCTGCCTCTCTCTCTCTCTCCCCCTCCCTCCCTTGTGTCTCTCTCTGTCTCTCCTTCCCGTCTCTCTCTCTCTCCCTCCCCTGTGTCTCTCTCCCTCCCCTGTCTCTCTCTCTCCCTCTCTCTCTCTCTCTCTCTCTCCTGTGTCTGTCTGTCTGTCTCTCTCTCTCTCTCTCCTGTCTCTCTCTCTCCCCTGTGTGTCTTTCTCTCTCCCCTGTGTGTGTCTCTCTATCCCCTTTCTCATTTTAAGTGTAAGTTGACATGATTAACAGATTTTTTTTTTAATGTGTTACATGTTGCAAAAAAAAAAAAAAGAGAAAAATGAAATGTATAAAAATCATTTTTTTGTTTGGGTGGGGGTGGGGGGGCCCTTCATGGATTCTTGCACCGAGGCCCTGAGGTTTCTAGTTACGCCTCTGCAAGCATATCTCCAGACCTAAACCCTACTGAGCATCTGTGGGGCAACCTCAAACAGAAGGTTGGGGAGCACAAGGTCTGTAGCATCCACCAGCTCTGTGATGTTGTCATGGAGGAGTGGGAGAGGACTCGAGTGGCAACCTGTGAAGCTCTGGGTTTTTGTTTTCTATAATATAGATCCCAGTATTTAGGTTTTGACTTCCCTTCCTTCTGCATAACTGCAGGGATCTGAGTTACACAAGTAATATTAGTTCCTCATACACTTTTTGTTCTGGATGCCAGACATAAGTAAATGCAGGCACTGCACAGCTGTACTTTGTGATGTCAGTGTGCTTTTTTTCCTGCTATCCCAATAGAGCTATAAACATAGCAGAGATTATCCTGCTCCTCTCACTGACTCATGTAAAAACAAAGCACACTGTAGGTTAGACAATCTGACCTGTTCTTACTTCACCCTGTGACCTGCGATGCAGCTTGATGTTGGGCTTTAAAGTAACTGCAGTAGAGAGAATCGCTTCAGTTTTGTTTGTGAGTAGGTTCTTAAGCTTATAACAATGTTATAAGTATATACTGCGGGAAAATATGATGTTAAAGGGTTAAAAACATTAGATGGCTGAGATCACTGCTTTTAATTCATAATTCTTTTGTTTACGCAGCATTTTGTTATTAAAGGGGCAGGAAACCCCAAACTTTTCTTTCATGATTTCGATAGAACATACAATTTTAAACAACTTTCCAATTTACTTCTGTTATCAAGTTTGCTTCACTCTCTTGTTATCCTTTGCTGAAGGAACAGTATTGCACTACAGGCAGCTTGCTGAAAACTTCTAGTCAGCCAATCACAAGAGACAAATGTGTTCAGGCATCAATCAGCAGCTAGCTCCCACTAGTGTAGGATATGTGCATATTCTTTTTTAACAAGGAATACCAAGAGAAAGAAGCATATTTGAAAATAGAAGGGAATTTAAAAGTGTTTTAAATGTACATGCCTTTAACTATTGTAATGCAAAAGATGTTTGGCTGCAAAATCATGCATTATTTTAGAATTTAAATGGGGAAAGATACTGTATGTTTAAGCCATGTGAGGCATTTCTATTGACTGGCATAGGAACATAAAAATCAATAGAAAAACAAAACCTAAAAAACATTACCTGCTTAAGAATATACATATAATAATATTCCTCATTATGGGTCAGATTACAAGTGCAGCATTATTTGACGCTCCCACTTGAGCGTTAACTGTGCTAAAAGTAAGCTTTTTGTGCGTGTCAGGTTACGCTTGTATTACAAGTTTAACGTAAACTGTTTTCACTTGTGCCCTAACCCGTTGCATGTAAAATGTTAAACTTTCAATATCGCATGCGCAATAATTTATTACCCCATAGAAGTCAACGGAGCAAAAAAAGTGGGGGGAAAATCTAACACCCTACTCGCACGCAAAACCAATTGCGCGTTCTCACGTGTGCTAACCCGAATATTTCCCATTCCAAAGTTTTACAAAAAATTCCTATTGGCTGATTTGATTCTTCAAATTCAAATCAGCCAATAGGATGAGTGCTACTCAAATCCTATTGGCTGTTCAAATCAGCAAATAGGATGAGAACTACTGAAATTCTATTGGCTGATTTAAATAGCCATTTTTAATTGCGTCCCTTGAATTCACTATCCAGTGTACGGCGGCAATCATACGAAGAGGATCCTCCATGCTCCATGGCTCCACGGTCGCCGGTTTTCAGCTCTGCGGTCATCGGTCTTCGGCTCCGCCCTCCGCTCCGCACCGGGTTGTTCCTGGAAGAAGAAAGAAGAGGTCGCCGCTTGGAAGAAGACTTCCCCGCATGGGAGAGGACCTTCTCCGCCGGACTTCAGGAATGGTGAGTACCAACCTGGGGGTTAGACTTTTTTATAATTTTTTGGGGGTTTATTTATTTAGATTAGGGTGGACATTTTGTTAAAGAGCTAAATGCCCTTTTAAGGGCAATGCCCAACAAATGCCCTCTTCAGGGCAATGGGTAGTTTAGGTTTTTTAGTGTTAGTTTTTTTATTTTGGGGGGTTTGGTGAGTGGGGGGTTTTACTGTTAGGGGGGACTTTGTGTATTTTTAACATAAAAGAGCTGATTATCTTGGGGCAATGCCCTTCAAAAAGCCCTTTTAAGGGCTACTCTTAGTTTATTCTTAGAGTAGGGGGTGTTTTTATTTTGGGGGGCTTTTTTATTTTCATAGCAATTAGGTATAATTTTTAAAATTTGATAATTTTGTTTTTTATTTTCTGTAATCTTAGATTTTTTTATTTTCTGTAATTGTAGTTTAAAGTGACAGACTACACCAGAATTTTAATTTTGACTAGACTGTCCCTTTAATCTATGCTTAGTTTATTTTTTTATTTATAAAGTAGTGTTAGATTTTTTTATTTTAATAGTTAGTAACTTTAGTATTTTGCAATTTGGGTTCATTTAGGGGATTTTAGGTCAGGATGTGTTAGGGGGCTTAGTAATTTAATTATTTGCGTTGTGGGCTTTGGCGGTTTAGGGGTTAATACTTTGATAGGTTTATTGCATTGTGGGCTTTGGCGGTTTAGGGGTTAACACTTTAATAGTTAGGTAGTTTGCGATGTTGGGGTTGGCGGATATAGGGGTTAATACTTTTTTGTAGTTGCGGTGTGGGTTTGATGGCGGATATAGGGATTAATATATTTTATTAGTTATTGCTGTGGGGGTTGGCAGTTGACATGTAGCTAGATATGGCGCATGCATTAGGTGTTAGTTTATTTTTGCAGGCAGTTTCGGGAGTTAGGGTGCTCCCTTACTCAGCGCAAGGCCTGCTGCAGCTGCCTTAGTATGGCAAGTCTTTGCGCTGAATATTGGGTACCGATTTGCAACTCAGTCCCATGTTAGCTTATGGGAGTAAAAATTGCGGGGACGGGTGAAATATACGCACATAACTTGTATGCTACGCCGTATATGTAATATCAAAAATCGCATAAAACGGCTTTTGCGGCTAATGCCGCCTATGTAATAGATAGGTAGCGTGCACATGTCGGGGGCACTAAATGACAGACTATAATGCTACCATCTAGTGCTCTTACTTATATATAATATTGTTGCAAAACTGCTGATATATAGTACTGCAGGCTTGTGCACATTCCTGAAGAATATTTGATAAAAGAAGTAAATTGGAAAGTTGTTTAAAATTGTATGTCCTATCTGAATCATTCATTAAAATTATGGGGGGAGTTAAAAAACTGAAATT